>NC_083776.1:752329-812329 GCF_963514075.1 Conger conger
CAAACACCAATGATATTGTTTCAAAGGATTGTGAAATCACCCCAGTGGGCCTGGGACAAGTGTCTGCATCATCATAAAAAACGAAAGAAAATCAGTGGCAGTAATCGAATATGTAAATAAATGTACAAACGAAATGGCTTTTCGTCAAGCGTCACCCTGCATTGTTGCCAGATATTTATGGAAAGTTAGAAATGTGGCCTTTTGATGGTGTGTACGCCAGGTTGCGTTTCTTGGGCGAAACGAAATGCGCCGAGGCGCAGCATTTTATGAAAGCGCGCATGCCGGTGTGCATACACACACCTGAAAATTATCTACCTTGTTCTACAAATCCGTATGCGCCCATTAAGCTCAGTCCCTCAAAATACTGTAAAAGCGAAGCCACTCAAACGATTCCCACGTGAATTACCGGGTCAGAAACTGCAATGGCGTACCCATATTAATTAAGCAGTGACATCAAAATGTCATATTCAAGTAAATGAATATACCGGCACTTGACATTCCAACCTCATGTATAAAATCGGTCTGTAATGGAGCCCCTGGGTATGTATGAAGGAGCTCATCTACGATGGTCACATAATAGCTTTTTAACAGCACCTAATACACACCAGAAGCCATATAAAACAATTGAATGCTAATGCATCCACTGGGAAGATGGGAAAAAAACGTTCATGGAATGTTGGCCTACTCTAGACAGAAACAGCTACAGTTAAAGCCTAACATTATTTTCGCTCAGATGTGAGATGCATATTTTCCTGGCATCGTGTACAAGGGAACTGTCGACAACAGGTATGCTAGGGAGTGTGAGAAACAGTTTTCCACTTAAAAACTAAAACTAAAAATAGATTATAGACATTTGGTGGCCCGCTTCGCAGGAATGGACAAACGGGAAATAATGGGCAATTCACTGAACGAAACTGCGTCTCTGATAAAGCTATTAGACCTACGAGATACAGTATATACCAAATACGAGCAGTAATCTCGCGTTGAAATTTTCAAATGGCCCCAAATTGGACCTGCACTAGACGTCTGATTTCACCTTATAGCCGAGAGTGTCTGAATAGGCTACATGTCTCCGTCTAATGGACTGACTACATTCTAAACTAAGGTCTTATATTAACGCCGTGTGGATGCTGAGGTAGCTAATATGGACAGCGATTCGCTACAGTAGACTATGTGATGGAAACGAATATCGCGCTATATCAAACTCTTTCTCCACTACATTTGGAGTATAATTTCGCCCATACATTACCAGCTCGATTAAACAGCTGATTTAATTGCATAAAATAGCTACTCTCTCGCGGGGAACGGTAAAGTTGTGAAAAGCCAGACGCATTGTGTGCCGGTTGAGCAGTTAATGATTTAAAACGTATAAAAATGCCTATGTCTGAGTATACCGTGGTTGTTTGGCCATTTATAGCAATAAATCATCCGTTATTCCCGGGTAAGAACATTATCTCGCATTATTGGTTAACTCGTCCTCTGTGCTGACCATTGGGGTTGTTGCATTGGTCCGTGAACGGGCGGTGTGGACTGGCCCTGGTTTCAGAGACACGGCTTGAGAAGGAGCTGTCAGTTCAGCACTGCGGGTCAAACCGTGATTTACCGTTTGTCTACTGCGACTTCATATCCACAGCGCTACGTAATTAATTGTTTTGGTCTAAACTGTTTAACAAAAATTATCCAACGAATAGCCTATATAGTAGCCACATTTTAACAGATAGAGATGTTTATTAAATCACCGTTCTTCAATGAACATTTTCCGTAGAGTTAGTATTACTAACACTACAATCGTTCGTTCAAACATTAAATCATTGCAAAATAGATGGCAAAATAGTTTGCTCGTGATTGACACCATGACCAAAGGGGGTGCGGATTAACCAGCCAGGCAGTAACATCTAAAACGCCTAAACGGGAGGCACAGTGGCTGACCTCCAAGTGGCCGATGGCAACACCTTGTCAGCATTGATTTGTGCCCAAGCCGCTATAGGCTACGCGCTTTCCTGTCTGTTCAACTGCATTATATAGCTTTGTCTTAATGGAATTACATGATATATCCAATAAAGTATGGCCATTACATTTTTACATTTCAAATCGATAACGTGTTTATTACAGATTTAATCTTCGAAATCCCCCACAGGACACAGACATTTATCCTAACGAGTTCTTCCTCTCTATATTAGACAGGCGCAAAATAACTTGAATGGTAAAGTGGATACTGTGGATGTATAGATGAGTGGTTCAGAAGTGGAATCATGAGACAGGGAGAAATTGTTTTAGAAAGGCAGCACTGATAGGAGCTTCATTAATACCGCGCACATATTTCACAATAACCTTTTCCCATTCACCACTGCCAGATGCATATGCACCTTTAATTCTCCTCAAGGAGGACTTAATTTGACTGCAATTCGTTAGCAGCTTACCCATTTCAACGTCAATCACGCGGGTAAAAAGCCACCTGTACACTTGTAATAGAATAAACCGCAACAGCTTGAGCACAAGCTTGAACCCGGATCGATACGGCATCGCTTCACAGAAAACTGGCTACCAGTGATTTTGGATATAGTCCACCACCTATAGCTTGAGGCAGCATGCGCCAATCTTTTCAGCTCTATGTGGAACTTCACAGTGCACAATGACGTTCCTTGTGCTATCAGTAACACAATTAATAATAAATCTCCTTTGCAAATCACGGCATCTGCGCCATTTGGCTCGAGCGCGTAACAATCCAGCGCCATACACTAGTCAAAGTCATACACATAACGCCACCCGCAACAGTGATTTACATGTTAACGTTTTTTTGTTTGTTTTTTTGTTTTTTATATAGTCAGTGAGTCTCTCTCTCGCTCGCTCTCTCTCGCTCTCGCTCTCTCCCTCTGTCTCTCTCACACACGGTGTGGCATTTCAACAAAACAATTAAATGCAACCAACAAGTAATTATCTACAATTTTGCTATACGTGCATTTCTATATTATTATTGAATTCTCAAACCCAGTGGACATCGTCTGCGGCTAATATAAGTTACACTTAGCCGACATTGTTCGTCGGGAAACAGTTTAACACAATTGAACAAATATCGTGCAGCATTGTCGTCTGACGGCATGGATAAATGAGACTCAGACCATATCCCACTAAGACCAGAATTATTCATACTTTCTTTAAATATACGATTGTATTCCATCGGACCGACGGTGGAACCATAATATTACAATCATGAGACTACTGCAGTGTGTTCACAACTGCTGAATTATACCGTTTAAAATCAACCATGTTATGACTCATGATAATCGTCGGACTAAAGTCGTCTCAAACCAAAATATACAATTAGATTTATAATTATTCCACAATGGTTCTGGTGTTGGGTGTAACCAATAGAAAGGACGACATCTGATGATTCCTTCCACCACACAAACTGCTGCCAAGTGATGAACTTGAAAGGCATTTCAGACGGGCACAAGGCTCCACCAGCTATTCATCTGGCCCAGATATTTAAACCGGTAAACAGTAAAATACGACCCTGCTGATTTACAGTGAGCTTTTACATAACTGCAGCAACTTCATACATTCCGCCAGTGGAGGCTAAATCCAGAGGATCAATGCGTCACCGCAATCACCGAAGTAGCCTACCCATTTAATTAAGGACCGCCAACTTTATCAAACGGCGGCCGGGGGAGGAGGGGGGGGGGGGAGCTGCGACATTCCACTGAAAGAAATTATCTTACCTGCAAACCAGCTTTCGAAATGGTCCGATTCCGTCAGTCAATAAAAAAATCTATGACCATCACAAAGCCGGATCAGCAAAAATAGCACGTTTCCCCCCGTCTTGCGTGTGCAGGTGAAAAATGATATTTCAGTCGAATATCCCATTCACGCAATAACCAAGTTGTCCAAACGGTGGTTTAATCCAATAGACACAAGCATATTTTCTGCCTGGTAGTGCGGTTTCCTTTCAACAGACGCGATCCAGGGGAGGGAGGAAACAGAATAACACTTAAAAGATGATAAAAACAGGAAAAGATGGAGAGAAACTGAAGGGCAATATTAGAAACCAAAGTCCGCTCGTTTTATGACAATGACTGTTGATTATGGACGCTCTAAAACGTGATCTGCGTTACCGACCATCGACCATCCCCAACGTAAATGTGCGGTCTTCGGTACGGCGCGCAGTAGAGAAGACAGTATATCTATGTATATTTCACAAGTATCCAGCAATACCAGATCCGATGGGGTTTTCCTCCTCTCTGCTGCTGTGTGAACGCTCACAAACCTCGCTGCTTATACATTTGTCTCCGTGGTCCTAAAGTCCGCAGAGAATGTCGCCAGCTTTTCAACAAGCGTTTTAAACCCAGCATTGTGTGCCGAGTGGAGAAGGGAAAAAAAAAAAACCAAATCAAAATAAAGCAGACAGCTAGGCTATAGAAGTACTACCTAATTTCAAATGGCAGAGAAACAGAGGCTCTCGTTGTGAAGCTGGACCATACAGGCACCTGTGAAGGCTGAACGCTATGCGCGCGGATCCCCTGACACCGCCTCCATCCTCCCCTTCACGAGAATGCGGCTTCAAACAAGGAGCCCGCTAGCCAGCGCAGTACCAGCCTAAAAGTACCCTTACCGCCGCCCAATGGAAAAAGTAGAAACGTAGATTCTGTGATCCTTTTCAGTCCGGGGCCAATAACCTTACTAAGTCTTTTCCAATACAACAATTACGGCGAATCTCCCCGGGGTTCGGACAGGTTTTCTATTGTAATAGTGGTGTGGTGCGAAGTCAACTCAGTCAAAGGTTATATACGTTTTATATAAACCAGCCACAATAGATCTGTGGCTATTCCAAAGCATAGAAGGAGGCAAGACAGCTGCAAGACACTGAGTTAAGTTCCTGGTTGAAGGAGAAGACCAATATCGTTTCAAACTGCCTACCCTCCCCATAATCCTCTGCTGCAGCCATTTGCATATCAGGGAGATGCAGCTGTTTCGAAGCCTGCAGCCTTTCTACTGTTTTTCCCAACTCAGTCTATGTGGACTTCCCATCTCCTGGGAGCTGGGATGGGAGGGGATATTTCCCGGCATGGAGAACACCTGGACTCACAGGACTGGATGGAACCAGTGTACACAGTCCTTTAAGACAAAGGTTCAGTCTCAGAAATAAAGGTACAAAAACATAGAAATGCTTGTCGCTGGGACGGTACCCTATAGGCACATGAAATTGTACCCCTAGCCACCAATATTTCATTAATTTGTACCTTTTTTTTTTCTTGGAAAATATACTTATTTGTACCGAAAGAGAACATTGCTGTACTTCCAGGGTACATTTGGAACATTTTCGGGAAATCCTTGAAGAACAGAAATGTACCTCCACTGTCACTTCATTTCTGAGAGTGTAGCCTTCCAACAACTTGACTCAAAACAAGATAGGCAGGGTCACCTGAATGGAACAGAATCCAGGCTGCTGCTGAATCTACTTCCTGGGTCAATGGACAACAGTCTGTCCAGCAGGAAGTCCCAAACCCCACTGCCCACTGTGACACTAAAGATCCCAGAAACTTCAAATTCATAAAGCTGGTAACCAGGGCTGGGATCAATTCAATTTCTGTTCAGTAAACTTAATACATAAATTAAAATGGAATTTATTCATAAAAATAACATTTCTAAGTTGAATTTCATGTTCTGGTATTTTGTGCTCCCAAAACGTTCCATCATAATGTTCTAACTCATTTATTGAGCTTTGGTTTTGTAAATTGGCTGGGAATTGTTACTTGTTTTTCTGGTCAAATCCCCAAACTGGCTCTCAAACTAATCATCTCCAATGAATTTTATTGGCACCACAAAGCTTGTTTCTTAAGATTACACGGTTAGCTTTCCTGACCTAGATAAAGGAGAGTAAGTGAATAGGGAAGTGCAGATATTTGAAGTCAGTTTCGCTGGATTTAATGAGTTAACACTGTGCCTGAAGGACCATTTCTCAGGTTTACATGACACCCAATATATATATATATATATATATATATATATATATATATATATATATACCCAAATATATTAAGGTGCAGCATTATTTATATGATACAGAGTCAAGTAACACAGAACAGTCACTTCTGCACAGCAAAGGACAAAGGCCAAATTACACACGATATGTGTTGATGGAAAATACAGAAGAAAATGACCAGACACATACACACACTCACACACTCACCCCCTCACACATTCATACACACTCACACACACACACACACACTCACCCCCTTACACATTCACACACTCAAATCATACACTCACACACTAACACACTCACACACACTCACACACTCACCCCCTCACACATTCATACACACTCACACACACTCACACTCACCCCCTTACACATTCATACACACTCACACACACTCTCACACTCACCCCCTCACACATTCATACACACTCACACACACTCACACTCACCCCTTACACATTCATACACACTCACACACACACACACACACTCACCCCCTCACACATTCATACACACTCACACACACACACACTCACCCCCTTACACACTCACACACTAACACACTCACACACACACACACTCACCCCCTCACACTCACACACACCCTCACACATACACACACTCACACAGTCAAACACGCAGTCATACATACACACACACACTCACCCTCTCACACATTCCTACACACACATACACACTCACTCACACCACACACTCTCACACAGACATACATACATACACTCACACACACTCGCACTCACAGTCAAACACACACAGCGAACAGTCACACACACAGTCACACACAAATACACACACAAACACACACACTCACAGTCACATACACATACATGCACGCATGCACACACACACACACACACAGCGAACAGTCACACACATACACACACACACACACACCGAACAGTCACACACATACACACACACACACACAGCGAACAGTCACACACACACACACACAGCAAACAGTCACACACACACACACACACACACACACACACACACACAGCGAACAGTCACACACACACACACACACACACACAGCAAACAGTCACACACATACACTCACACACACACAGACACACAGCGAACAGTCACACACACACACACACACACACACACTCACACACACACACACACACACACACACACACACACACACACACACACACAGTGAACAGTCAGCCTGTAACTCTGGCTGCAGTAAGAGCAGTCGGCCCCATTCAGACCAGGGGGCCCGTTCCTCAGGAACACACCGAAAGCAGGGCCGGCCCCGTCAATGAGGTGGTGCAGTTTCTGCAACCCAATCCGTGTGCCCCGAATTTTGATGAAAGGGACGCTGAGGAGAATAACCCCCCCCCCCCCCCCCCCTCCATCCAAAAAGGAGAAAGCTGCCCCCCGCCCCCCTCCCAAAAGGAGAAAGCTGCTCTTTCTACACCCCCTACATTCACACAGTCCGCTCTGGACCGGCGGCCGCTCACAATCGCTGCTTTCATTTGGGTGGCGCTGCGGGCGGCTCATTCCAGAGCGGGGTAAAGCCTTCGGCCGTTATTCGGGTTAAAGGGGACGCCGGGCGGGTTCACCGGGGTTCGGGAAACATGCCCAACACACACGCACCGCGGGCAAAGCACATTTACTAATACTGCAGACCGGAACGTGAATTCTGTGTGTGCGCGGGCGTGTTATGAGGTTTGTGTGTGTGTGTGTGTGTGTATGTGAGAGTGTGCTGTGTGTGTGTGTGTGTGTGTGTGTGTGGCATTTGCATGGTGTGCCAGTGTGTGAGGAGTGTGAGCTGCGTTTCACTTGTGTGTGTGTGTGTGTGTGTGTGTGTGTGCGTGTTATGTAGTGTATGTGTGTGTGCGTGTTATGTAGTGTGTGTGTGTGTGCGGGTTATGCAGTGTGTGTGTATGTGAGAGTGTGCTGTGTGTGTGTGTGTGTGTGTGTGTGTTATGTAGTGTGTGTGTGTGTGTGTGTGTGTGTGTGTGTGCGTTTCACGTGTGTGTGTGTGTTATGTAGTGTGTGTGTGTGTGTGTGTGTGTGTGTTATGTAGTGTGTGTGTGCGTGTGTGTGTGTGTGTGTGTGTGTGTGTTATGTAGTGTGTGTGTGTGTGTGTGTGTGTGTGTGTGTGTGTGTGCTGGCATATTATGAGGTTTCTGTGTGCGCTTGTGTGTTCACCAATAAGCATGACAGCAATTGCATATTGTAAACGAGGATAGGTATGTAATTAGATAGCGCTGAAATACAGCCCCACTGTCCTGCCGGGTGAAACAGCTGGAATGAGAGGTTGAACCGCGTAGATTGTATAAGGATCACGGCGGAGCCCCACGACCACTCGCGACATGCAGAAGGCTCCAGGCCTGAGCAGATTTTTTAATCTCCTTGGAAACACTCCTCCTGTTACTTCAGCGAACAGCAGCTTCTCCAAAGAGTGATTTGAGCAAACGGGCAGCTGCATTCCAGCTGCGGGCTGACAGGCGCAGGAGGACCGCAGGAGGAGTTACAGAGCGAAGCAAGTCCCCTGGAATTACAGGACTCTACCTGGTCCACTCTGTGCTACAGGAGAGTGTGCGCAAGAGTTCATGCTCCCAGTTTCTGGAAGGTAGCACCAGCAGGGGTTATTCAAGCCACGAGGAGTTAAAGGGTGTGATGTTTTTGTTTACATCCAACAATAATGTAATAATGGAGGGGGTTTTGTCTTTGAAGAGAGGGAATTTCATATTAAATTCAATGTGACATGCAGGGAACAGAGAACTGAAGCTATGTGCGTTCAGGTCAAGGATTTTTATTTGGGGGGGGGGGGGTCAGACTCAGATATAAATATATGTATGTACACACTGTATATATATATATATATGTAATATATATATTTCATGCTCAAATAAATCTCAAATAAAATAAACCTCAGAGTTCCAAATTACCCCCATTTCCAATGGGTTGCGCTGAGTTTTATAAAACGTATATAACATTTGACTGATGGGTTGCGTTGAGTTTTATTAAACGTAAATAACATTTGACTGATGGGTTGCGTTGAGTTTCATGGAGGGTCAGTGTGCGTAACTGTCGGATCAGAATGTCAGATCCAGCGCGGATTCAGCTCACATTCAAAGGTGCAGCACAAGAGCCATTCAGTGGTTTCTGACGTTGACATAACGACTTACAAAATCTCACTTGCCTCTGTCAGGAGATGGAGAAAGAGCAGAATGATGTGGTATTTAGATGTTGCCTTCTGCAGAGAATTATGTGGTAAGGTAAGGAGAGAAATAAAAAAAATATAGAAAATAATTCCACCCCCGCACTTCCAAAGTTCTCCCGCTGAATGCATTATAACTCCTGCACGGATTCTCTCTCTCCCTCTCTCTCTCTCTCTCTCTCTCTCTCTCCCTCTCTCTCTCTCTCTCTCTCTCTCTCTCTCTCTCGCTCAGTGCCCTCCTCCCTCCGCAGAAACGCAGCTCTTAAATAGACGCCATCGAAGAGCGAACACAATCAACAAAATTCAAATGAGAAACAGCTGGGGACGGTGCAGTGCTGCAATACCCCACCAATCAGAATGTATTATTTATCCAAGAAGAAAAACGTATTTTGAGAAATCGCTCTTAATTTTTTATTTCCAAGGCCTTGTGTTCTAATCTCCCTCTCGTTGCGGCGGCAGGATCCGAGGCAAAGGGTTTTTTTTTCCATTACAATAATTGCTAAATCTTAAATAATGGTTTTGCTGAATTGAAGTTGTGAAATTCAGCCGTACGTCACAATGAATTGACAAAGGGCATTATCCGTGCGGTGTTCTCCTCCGATCTGAAGAGACTGCTTCAGCGTGCCTCTCTCCCTCTTCGCTAACCATTCCAGAAACATCTGCCAATTTACCATCTGTCTCAGGAGAAGGTAAAAGCTCAATAACAAGGAAGTGCTTTTCCTGACGGGCTGCTACGCGAGGAGCTGGTGCTGCTTCAGAGCAAGTTCTGGAACGGAAAAGGATTCATTTTCAGTTCTCGCGGGTATTACTCAAAACAAACGCCTCTTGTTTGTCAAACAGCCTCCCTGCTTTAAGTCCTACTTTCTGCCTTCATATGGGCAGCTGGGCTGGGAAGCACTGGAGCACTATGGGTAATGGCCCACCGTGCAGCTGCACCAACATCTGTGCAGCAGCAGTCGGATTCCATTTAACATTCAGCTCACCATTCTGATTCAGATCAACATTCACACCCAGGTCAACATTCTGATTCAGATCAAGATTCACATTCAGCTCACCATTCTGATTCAGATCAAGATTCACATTCAGCTCACCATTCTGATTCAGATCAACATTCACATTCAGTTCACCATTCTGATTCAGATCAACATTCACATTCAGCTCACCATTCTGATTCAGATCAGCATTCACACCCAGGTCAACATTCTGATTCAGATCAGCATTCACACTCACTTCACCATTCTGATTCAGATCAACATTCACATTCACTTCACCATTCTGATTCAGATCAACATTCACATTCACTTCACCATTCTGATTCAGATCAACATTCACATTCAGCTCACCATTCTGATTCAGATCAACATTCACATTCAGCTCACCATTCTGATTCAGATCAACATTCACATTCAGCTCACCATTCTGATTCAGATCAGCATTCACATTCAGCTCACCATTCTGATTCAGATCAACATTCACATTCAGCTCACCATTCTGATTCAGATCAAGATTCACATTCAGTTCACCATTCTGATTCAGATCAGCATTCACATTCACTTCACCATTCTGATTCAGATCAACATTCACATTCAGTTCACCATTCTGATTCAGATCAACATTCACATTCACTTCACCATTCTGATTCAGATCAACATTCACATTCAGCTCACCATTCTGATTCAGATCAACATTCACATTCAGTTCACCATTCTGATTCAGATCAACATTCACATTCAGTTCACCATTCTGATTCAGATCAACATTCACATTCACTTCACCATTCTGATTCAGATCAACATTCACATTCAGCTCACCATTCTGATTCAGATCAACATTCACATTCAGCTCACCATTCTGATTCAGATCAACATTCACATTCAGTTCACCATTCTGATTCAGATCAGCATTCACATTCACTTCACCATTCTGATTCAGATCAACATTCACATTCAGTTCACCATTCTGATTCAGATCAACATTCACATTCACTTCACCATTCTGATTCAGATCAACATTCACATTCAGCTCACCATTCTGATTCAGATCAACATTCACATTCAGTTCACCATTCTGATTCAGATCAACATTCACATTCAGTTCACCATTCTGATTCAGATCAACATTCACATTCACTTCACCATTCTGATTCAGATCAACATTCACATTCAGCTCACCATTCTGATTCAGATCAACATTCACATTCAGCTCACCATTCTGATTCAGATCAACATTCACATTCAGCTCACCATTCTGATTCAGATCAACATTCACATTCACTTCACCATTCTGATTCAGATCAACATTCACATTCAGCTCACCATTCTGATTCAGATCAACATTCACATTCAGCTCACCATTCTGATTCAGATCAACATTCACATTCAGTTCACCATTCTGATTCAGATCAACATTCACATTCACTTCACCATTCTGATTCAGATCAACATTCACATTCAGTTCACCATTCTGATTCAGATCAACATTCACATTCACTTCACCATTCTGATTCAGATCAACATTCACATTCAGTTCACCATTCTGATTCAGATCAACATTCACATTCAGTTCACCATTCGGATTCAGATCAGCATTCACACCCAGGTCAACATTCTGATTCAGATCAACATTCACATTCAGTTCACCATTCTGATTCAGATCAACATTCACATTCAGTTCACCATTCTGATTCAGATCAACATTCACACCCAGGTCAACATTCTGATTCAGATCAACATTCACACCCAGGTCAACATTCTGATTCAGATCAACATTCACACCCAGGTCAACATTCTGATTCAGATCAACATTCACACCCAGGTCAACATTCTGATTCAGATCAACATTCACACCCAGGTCAACATTCACAGCCAGTTGGATGTTCTATTTAGTTCCACATACAGATTTAGTTCCACATTCAGATTTAATTCCACATTGACATGCAGTTCAACTTTCACGGAAGATTGGTTGGAAACCCAAAACCACTGAAGAATTGGCATAGCAGCCTGAACATGCACCCACTTAAACTGCACCTTGGCTCAACATACCCTGCACTGAGAGTGTATTTGGGCTGAATCTCTCTCCTAAAGCCAGACTACACTCTCTGACCTTAGAGCACCATGGTGCAGACAGGATGAAGGACTTGCTGTGCCATCGGGAGAACTGCAGCAAGGGGCACAAGAATGGCCTGATGTAGAAACACTCGTCTAAATGCATATATAATTAGAGGAGCTCCAAACACAGGAGCACAACGGTGCTTTATATGAATGGGAGCCAGTAGATCTGTGAAGGTTTCAGCTTTGCACTTGTGTGTAAGTGTCATTCAATCATGCACGTCTGGTCTATGATCCATACAATGCAGCCAAAAATCACTCTTTTTTGCACACAGTAATAAAGTAAGATACAATTCCACACACCTTTTATGCACACACACACTTCCGCTGTTTAGGACTGTGGGTTGCGCACAGTTTGAGCAGGTGGAGGTGGGCTGGGTTTCATCTATTATACTTAGCTTTAATAATAGTGCAAAAATTCAACATCTTATCTCTGGATGGGGATTCCATATTCAGGTCAGCTGGAGGGTGGGAGAGGTAGGAGAACATCTCAGCTCTCACCACCCCTGAAGGTGGAGTTTCTCCAGGCCGTGGGCCTCCAGTGTATCAGGGGCACTGGGAGCCATGCCCATGTTCCTGGGTGGCTGGACTGGGGTGTGTTACTATATAATACACAGGGAAAGACTGTAGGAGATTGATGGGAGGGCCTGGCTGGGAGGGGGACGTGTGGTACATGGTACGGGTTGGAAGATCTGCTTCAGAGATCTGTCTCAGCCTACCCTTGAGTTAAGCCCTCCCCCTCCCCATGTGTAAATGGGTGAATGTACTTCACTGACAGGATTACACCTGCTGCTGCAGTTTCATCTTTGGTATCTCCTGGAGTTTGGCTTGGGGTCCCTCTCGCGATCACTGATGTTAGGAAGAGAAATCGTCAATGTCTTCAGGTACGACTGTGGGGGGAAAACGCGTGTTCTTAACACACACCTTTAACGCCCCGAGGAAACAGTTTGGGGAAAACCTCAGATGTGACTGCGTCTGGAGCAGAAGCTGCTCAGAAATCTAAAATGTTTGCCATGTCAAACTCCACCGATTTTAATCATCGCGTTACATCAGACTCCGGTTTCAAAAGGGCTCCTCGTTTCGTAGCTTTTAGCCTTTCATTAAAATGAACCAGTGTTCAAAGTGGCAGGAACAGGAGACTCGGCAGAACATGCGCTGCGTTTTTCTCATCGTTTCCTCCTCGGTTCAGTTTCAGTTTAATCTTCAGGAGCGGCGCATCGCTCGCAAAGCCGCGAGATGATGAGAATGAGGGATGAATCCACTCACCACAGACCTGTAATTCCTCTTCAGATTTAGGGCTTGCTTCCTCTGGCTTCGCGCTAAATTGGGGTGTCTGCAAACGCTCGAAATGTCATTCAAATGAAGGAGTCGCGGCGGCTCTTAATTTACATAGCGTGGTATAATGCATACGCAGGAAAATGGGAACCATGCGGGGATGTAATCGTTTTGCATCCCTGTTGCTAGTCAGCCCTATCCTTGGTAAACCTGTCTTTCACTCTCAAACGCCCTTGTGCACCCTTGGTGGCACTGGAAGTCATGTTGGAGATTTATGTAATGATTCAGACCATCAGACACTGATAAAGTCATGTTGCAGGTTTATGTTATGACTCGGACCATCGGACACTGATAAAGTCATGTTGTAAGTTTATGTTATGACTCGGACCATTGGACACTGATAAAGTCATGTTGTAAGTTTATGTAATGACTCCGACCATTGGACACTGATAAAGTCATATCGTAGGTTTTATGTAATGACTCATACCAGCAGACACTGATAACTTGGCCTCATATACTACTCTTTGCAGTATTTTTTTGTGTATATTAAACCCACTCTGGATATGGGTATCAGTGAAATGTGAATGCAGATTTATTCCTGAGCCTGCGGCTCTCTGGTCTGGAAACGCAGCAGATTTATTACACTGGGAAACTCACTCAGCAGGCTCCCTCTCTCAGAGCTGGAGCTGGGAGTACTCACCGGAACCACACACTGACACCTGACTGGTCCTCCGCTATGAATCCCGCCAATAAGGCGCTCCAAGTCACTTCCCCTTCCTGGGTCAAAGAGTTTTTTTTTCCTGCCGGGTCAGTTAGCGAGATGGTTGCCATTTCCTGCATTGGTGTTTTGCCAATATGCAGCAGGATTTAGAGATAACACAGTGTTCAGAATCATGAGCTCAGACAGGCAGGGGCCGATAACCAGCAGACAGGAATGTCAGAGATTAGGCAGTTCGTAAACGAGAGTTCAGGCAAAAGTTCGGAGTCCAGGCAAACGAGGTACAGCAAGGGTAATCCAAAGAATGGTCACGGTCACAGGCAGGAGGAGGTCGAAAACAAAACAGGCAGTCCAGACAGGCGGATAAACAGAAACTAAAACCTAAAACCTAAATCGTAAAACAGAAAATCAAAGGGAGTCCCTAAACGGGTCGTAGCAGAACAGAAGGATAATCCAAAAGACAGTAGTCGAAAGCCAAACGGTCAAAACATGGGCACTCAAACAGAAATGCACATTACAATCTGGCAATGAAGGACAGAAACATAGGGGTTTAAATACACAACTTTAACAATCACAAAACAAGAAACAGGTGGAATCAATGACAGGAGACAGGAAGGAAGTACATATAAGGAGTGGGGAGGCAGAGACACAAAATGGGGAACAGGCCAAACAAATTCATTCATGAAAATGAACAGGCGACAGACTACCGCGAGCACAGAGGGTACACTAAGGACTTAAACAGAAAAACAGTTCACAGAAAACATAGAACCTGACAGTTGTTGATTTAATTTTAAATGGATAAAATTGCCATTTTGCTAATCAATCTACACTCAATAACCCATAATGACAAAGTGAAATTGATCTATTAAAGATTTATTAAAAAGGTATTAAAAATCAAAAACCGAAATCTCTCTCTCAGGTATTCAGACCCTTAATTCAGTACTTTGTAGAAGCCCCTTTGGTAGTAGTTACAGCTTTGAGTCTTCTTGGGTAAGTCTCTACATGCTTTGCACACCTGGATTTGGGCAGTTTATCCCATTCTTCCTGGCAGATTCTCTCAAGCTCCGTCAGATTGGATGGTAAGTATCAGAATCAGAATCAGAATCATCAGAAAGTATAAAGAATAATACTAAAGTAGAAACATAGATATGAAATAAAGTAGAATGTAAATATAAATAAAAAATCAAAATAAATATTTACAATACAGGATGATTCTGAAGCAGGGTATGTGAAATATTGTTAAAGTGCAAAATCTAAAGTCTATGGGGGCGGGATAAGAGTCTGTGACAATGGGGGGTCCCGGGCCTTGTTGATGAGGCCAGCTGCAGATGGGAAGAAACTGTTTCTGTGGCGAGAGGTTTCGGTCCTGATGGACCGCAGCCTCCTGCCAGAGGGGAGTGTTTCTAACAGTCTGTGTCCGGGGTGAGAGGGGTGAGAGGGGTGAGAGGGGTGAGAGGGGTCGGCCACCATCCTTCTCGCACGCCTCCTGGAGGCGTGCAGGTCCTGGAGAGATGGCCAATCACCTTCTCTGAAGATCTGTGCAAAGTATCGGTGAACTTCCATCTTCAGGTCTCTCCACAGATGTTCTATGGGGTTTCAGACTGGGCTTGGGCTTGGCCGCTGGAGGACAGTCAGAGACGTGTCCTGAAGCCGCTCCAGTGTGGTCTTGGCTGTTTGCTTCGGTCCTTGTTGTGCTAAAAGGTGAATCATCGCCCCAGTCTAAGGTCGCCTGCACTCTGCAGCAGGTTGTCTTCAAGGACCTCCCTGAATTTGGCTGCATTGATCCTTCCCTCAATTCTGACTAGTCTCCCTGTCCCTGCCGTTGAGAAGCACCCCCATAGCATGACCCCCAAATCCAGCTCCCCTGCCACTCATTCCACCCTGGCAAACTGCCTAACAGAAATAAAATAGAAATGGATGTGAGCCAACTTTCTGAAACTGAACTGTGACAAATCTGAAATTATCATTATCGGTCCAAAAGCTCTCACCAAAACCACTCACAACCTTTCCCTCACCACCAGCAGTTTCACAGTGCTCCCCTCCCCTTGTGTCTACAACCTCGGAGTCATTTTTGACAATAACCTCTCTTTTCAACAACGTGTAAATCACACAGCAAGAACCACTTTTTTCCATCTCAAAAACATTGCCTGTCTCTGCCACTGAAACCCATATCCATGCCTTCATCAAATCCAAAATTGACTGCAATCCTCTATGGCACATCCTCCAAAATTCTCAATAAACTTCAGTACATCCAGAACTGCTGCTTGACTGCTCACCCACTCCTGGTCCCGTGACCACATCACTCCTGTTCTTCAATCCCTCCACCGGCTCCCGGTACCACAACGGATTCAATTCAAACTTCCATAACCAGGCTTTCCATAACCAGGCTCCCCCCTACCTCACCGACCTTCTCCAGCACCACACACCCTCCACAATCCACAATCCATCCGTGGCTCTTCCTCTCTGTCAACATACAAAAACACACCTTCTAAAGCTGCTCTTAATGTTTGATTTATTCTTTGTCTGTCTGTTTATTCTTATTGTAATAATGTTTTTGCCATTTAATTGTATTTAAATCATTGTGTTTTGAGTATCTTGAAGAGCGCTCTATAAATAACATTATTAGGAGTTATTAGGCGTACATCTTTGTCTCATCAGACCAGAGCATCTTTTTCCTCATGCTCTCAGAATCCTTTAAATGCCGTTTAGCATTTGGAGCCGTTTGGAGTGCTGCTGAGATGGTCGTCCTTCTAGCAGGTTCTCCCATCTCTGCAGAGGACTTCCGAAGCTCTGTTAGAATGACCATTGGGTTCTTCGTCACCTCCCTGACCAAGGCCTTTCTTGCCCGGTTACTCAGTTTGGCCAGACAGCTAACTCCTGGTTGTTCCAAACTTCTTCCATAGCACAATTATTGAGGTCCATTTCACAATTATTGTGCTCTTTGGGAACACTCAACTCTTTAGAAATGGTTTAAATCCTTTCCTTATACCTCACAGAGATCTACAGAAAGTTCCTTCGACTACATGGCTTGTTTTTGTCCTGACATCCAATGTGTATACACAGGTGTGTGCCTTTTGAAACTGGATTCAATCATTAAATTTGCCACAGGTGGACTCCAGTCAAGTCCTAGACACACCACAAGGATAATTAAAGCAAATAGGATGTACTTAACTACAATTTACCAGAGCAAAGGCTCTGACTACTTATGTAAATGAGAAATTTCAATTTTAGATTTTTTATAAAATTGCAAAAATGTCTAAAAACATGTTTTCACTGTCATCTATGAGTGTAGATTGATGGGCCAAAATGGCAATTTTATCCATTGAAAATTAAATCTATAACATAACAAAGTGAGCAAAACGTGAAGCCACTGTATGTTTCCAGTGGTTCTACATAATATGGTATTGTTTATACCATTACTAACATAAATATCATTGTATATATTGTGTTGGTACTCAGTGTTTAAACCAGAAGGTGCCAGAACAAAAAGTACCCATGTGAGTGAGGTGACCAAAAAGTGTATTTTTAACAAGCAGAGTTGGCTTATCAGACTCCTGTTCTGGCTAAACAGACTCCCGATACCAAAGATAATTAGCCAAAATAAGACACTGTTTGGGAAATGGTTGGTTGTCAGACACGGAAATTAGTCCCCGAACAGAGATCCAGTCACGTGACAAGTGCAAGAGGCTTAGAGCCGTCTGAGAGCCTGGTGCCTTCTCCGCAATGCCACCGGCTCCCGGAGCTTCATTATGCGCTAATTCTGAATAAATCAGGCTCCAATTATAAGAAAATCTTATAGTGCTAATTCTGAAGAAATTTAGCCAACTCGAGCCATATCAGGTGCTAATTCCAGCTAAATTAGGCTCTAATTCTTTTAAAAATTTGACTTTTATTATTGATAAATCAAACGCTAATTCTGACCAATTTAGGTGCTAACTCTAGGCAAATCAGGTGCTAATTCCCGCTAAATTAGGCTTTAATTACGAATAAATCTGCCTCCAATTAGAAGTAAATCAAGTGCTAATTCTGACCAAATTAAGTGCTAATTCAAGACAAATCATGCTCCAATTCTGATTAAGTTCAGGCACAAATTCTGACCAAATTAGGTAATGCTGGCTAAATCAGACTTTTGTTCTGGCTAAATCAGACTGTGGATCTGGCTAAACAGGCTCCAGTTAAACTGTGAAGAAAATAAAACAGGCTAAAGAGAGGCAGTGAGATCGTAAAGAAAACACAGGCTAAAGAGAGGCAATGAGATCGTAAAGAAAACACAGTCTAAAGAGAGGCAGTGAGATCGTAAAGAAAACACAGGCTAAAGAGAGGCAGTGAGATCGTAGCATGGCATTGTTTGCTTTTCGTTACAAGTGAACTGCCATTAGTGGACACCAGGATCTTCAAGACTCATCCTTGAATCTAAATCTGGCCCTGGTTTTCTTTTCTCCTGGGTAATTAACTGAACAATTTGTGCAACTGATTGGCCAGACTGTCTTCACACCTGACTACCGGCAGTTCTTGGCCCTGGAGGACCATAATTTGATGATCCCTGGTGTACACAGCGAATGGGCCTGTTGAGGGAGGGCAATCTGCAGAAACAAAAACCTGCAGATACCACCTCTCTCCAGGACTGGGGTTCCCCCACCCTGAACATTCAGTGTCTTTGCTGCAGGCTATGACAAGTTCTCTCTCTGCATTTTAAACAGTAGCTCGGTATAAAAGTGGGCGATGATATCTGCACTTCAAATTGTGCTTCTTTTATACCATGAATATTAAAGTGCTGCATGGTACTTTACACTATGATTACGCTCAGTGGCCATTTATGAAGTGCAACGAGGCGAGGTCTGCAGGGTTTGAGCCACTGCCCTTGCCGTCAATTCAATTTAAGTCAAGTTTATTGCCATTTGTAGCTATTAATCTACATACACAGTATATATAAAATTTCCACTAGAACTCCCAAACAAAAATGCACAAGACCATCAAGGCAGAAGTGTTTTGTCCAAAAATATACAGGCCTCGATGTGAGGGAGGAGTACATAGGAGTACATAGGTAATTCGCCAAAATAAAACACTGTTTGGGAAACCACTGGTTGTCAGATACAAAAATAACAGAGAACAGAGATCCAGTCACTTGACTTAAAAGATGCAGTGCAAGAGGTTAAGAGCTGTCGGTGAGCCTGGTGCCTTCTCAGCAATACAGCAGAGACAGATAAATTAGTCTCTAATTCTGCCATTACTTCTCCCCATCTGGATCTCTCCATTTCCCTAGGGGATACCACACTTACGCTATCACCCGGTGCGAGGAACCTCGGCGTGGTGATGGACAGCAGACTGTCCCTCTCTGAGAACATTCTAGCAAAAAATTCCAGCTAAATTTGGCTCTAATTCTGAATGAATCAGGTGCTAATTATAAATAAATCAAGCGCTAATTCTGACCAATTTAGGTGCTAACTCCAGCAAAATCAGGTGCTAATTCCAGCTAAATTTGGCTCTAATTCTGAATAAATCAGGCTCTAATTATATATAAATCAAGTGCTAATTCTGACCAATTTAGGTGCTAACTCTAGCAAAATCAGGTGCTAATTCCAGCTAAATTTGGCTCTAATTCTGAATAAATCAAGCACTAATTCTGACCAATTTAGGTGCTAACTCTATCCAAATCAGGTGCTAATTCCAGCTAAATTAGGTGCTAATTCCTGCATATCAGGCACTAATTCTAGTTAAATCGAGCTTCTAATTCTGTCCGAATTCAGTTCTAAACATTGGGTTAATGATACCGTGGCACGGTTGCTCACTGTTTAAAAGGTTTTAGGATAGAGTTCCTTTAGGAAATGTCATCTTGTCATATTGGTTTACAGAACTCAGCTCAGATATATTTTAGGCTACACCTCACAAGGTTTCACACTCAAAACAGAGGAGGGAGACACATTTCATCTCTACTGAACCGAAAACGCGACATGAGCAAGTCATGCAAGGTTCATTCAGCCTCATATGTAAATGCAGGCTAGCGAAGGCACAGTCTTAAGTCGTGCAGACAGGCCTAGATACCCGCATTTACCCATCTGCCACCGGAATGTCGCAGGAGAAACTGACCAGCAAGGACTCTCATTGGCTTAGGATCCCATTGTCTCTAGGATATCCTTTTCAGACTTCCTCCAGCCTGACAAGTGAGATGATCAAATCTTCCATCACATTGGCTCATGATTAATCTCAGTCAGGCTCTGCTGGTGTTCTCCATGGCTGAGGACTATTAGTGTGATGCGCTCATTTAGCACAAATCAAGCCAATCAGCATCCGGTTCATATAATCTGATGAAAAGGCCTGGAAATGTAATGTCTGTTTTCATCCTGCAATTTAAAATTTGACCCATCATTAATTTACTTATTTGCCTCCACAATTTGAGATTTATAATTTTTAAAAATCACACAAGGTTAATGTGCACATTGTCATATTTTAATAAAGGTGATTTTTATGCATTTTGGTTACACCATGTAGAAATTACAGCTGTGTTTTACTTCATCCCATTTCAAGGTACCATAATGTTTGGAACACAGCAATGTTATGTAAATTCATTGTAGTCAGAGGGTTGGATATATGGATAAAGGCTCTATATAAATGCTAACCATTTACCATTTACCAAGTAGTCATGTTTAGTATTTTTGTTGCATGTTGCATATCTTTTGCATGCAATGACTGCTCGAAGTCTGTGATTCATGGATCGCCAGTTGCTGGGTGAACTTCTCTGGTGATGCTCTGCCAGGCCTGTGTTGCAGCCATCTTCAGTTCATGCTTGTTTTGGGGGCTAATCCCCTTAAATTCTCTCTTCAGCATATGAAAGGCATGCTCAATTGGGTTAAGATTGGGTGACTGACTTGGCCACTCAAGAATTTACCATTTTTTAGCTTTGAAAAACTCTTTTGTTGCTTTAGCAGAATGTTTGGGATCATTGTCTTGCTGTAGAATGAACTTCCAGCCAATGAGTTTTGAGGCATTTACTTGAACTTGATCAGATCGGATGTGTCGATACACTTCAGAATTAATTTTACGAAGTGAGCCAGTACCATGCTCAGGCCATCCCCACCCCGTGTTTCACAGATGAGGTGGTGTGCTTTGGATCTTGGGTAGTTTCTTCTCTCCTCTATACTTTGCATTTGACATCACTCTGATATAAATTCATCTTTGTCTCATCTGTCCACAATAACTTTTTTCAGAACTGTGGTTTTTCTATAACCTGGCCATCCTGTTTTTGCAGCTAACCATGATGATGGCCTGCATCATGCAGTGTCACTTCTGTATTTCTATTCATGAACACTGATCACTGACAAATCCACACCTGACTCCTGAAGAGTGTTTCTGATCTGTCGGACGAGTATTTTATTACGGAGACAATTATTCTATCATCAGCTGTGGAGGTCTTCCTTGGCCTGCCAGTCCCTTTGACATTAGTATGCCCACCAGTGCTTTCTTTCTTCTTAATTATCTTCCAAACAAGCCTAAGGTTTGGCCGATGTCTCTAACCATTTTATTCTTGTTTCTCAGTCTCAGGCTTCTTTCACGTTCATTGGCACAACTTTGGTCCTCATGTTGATAAACAGCAATCATAGTTTGCAAAGGTGATCAAACGTCGAGAGGAAAGACTTCTTTTCTTTTTTTTTCATATTGGGCAGTATCTTCCCATTCATTGGCACATTCACTGGTGCAGGTGCAGTTTGTCCCGCCTCCGCCTATTCCTCTGTTGTCATTGCACGGATTGTCGGTGGCTGGAATGAGTTCACAAATTGGTTGTGTAAAGGTTTTAATTCACTTCACAATAACATCAATCAAACACTGAATAATTCACTCAATAATAACACTTGCCTGTATCAAGTCAGTTTTTGACTAATGCTGAAGCTTTTTGCGAAATGCCACTTCCATATGCCAATATGGACAAGTTTGACTCGTTCAAATAATTTCTAATGGCGTCATTTGGGATTTTCATGACCTAGTTTGTTGAAACTCTTGTTGATGTGCAGATCTCGGTCCAGACTTCAGTGAACGTGATAATATTGTGCCACAAACAAATAATAATACATTCAAAAGGAAATAAAAATAGGCCTTACAATGGATCAAAAAATATGAAAGTTGAATGTTTCTCATAAACAAACTGAAAGGGGGAAATTTGGATCTCTCATTTTTCTCCTCTTTCATCTTTTACTTGCTCCTGACATTCTAACACCTTAAATGTTCCTTCTCGGAGCTAGAAGTAGATCAATCTATGGATCCATCTCTCCCCATCTGCCAAGTCTGTAACTGACATGGCTTCGAACTGACGTTTGAAGGAGCAAGAACATTCCATTTGCCTAATTCACATTTTCTCTCCAGTCTTTTCCTAGCCTCCTGATGGGTGGAGCTAGGGGCAAGAAAATGAGAAAAGAAAAGGAAAAAGAGGAGAAGAATAAGGCATTTGAATGAGCCCTGTGTATCTCGGCATTCAGCTCCTCTGAATCACACACACATGATTCCTAATGAGGCCTAGTGATCACCTGACCTCCAGTCCAAATTAGCCTACAGAGGTCATTTCAGTTTCATAAATAACAATAAATACATTTCATAATTTTATTTTTTATAACAAATGTCTCCTAAAAATAGTGTAACTAAAGTATCTCTCGCCACAAAAAAGCTGAAAATTCTGGATTACTAAGATTATAATTAAAAATTAGGCTACTTCCTCTGTGGCCCCCTGAGTTCCGCCCCTTTCCCAAAGCCATCCCAGATACTTTGGCACCACTCGAGGCTTCCAGGGTAAAGACGGGAACGCAACACCGCGTGCCACATAATAATCACTCTCAGGCTTCGGAGCTGTTGTCATCATAATTAATGTGTCTTATCAAGGCTCCGCATATCAAACCTGAATTATACATCAATCCAATCAAAGCCAATCACGGCCTACCTTGCTGTGCAACGTGGCAGCTCCCGATTCTCCGGTGGGGTGTCAGATTTTCCTCCTTTAATCAGCAACGCAGCCCCGGTGCTGTGCTGTCCCCAGGTGCTGCTGTGTAACCTAGAATATCAGCTGAAGCCGCAAGATATAGCTGCAAAAGCCAGACGCTACATGTGCTAAACAGCATGATACGCCCGCTAGAGCCTTATGCTACATCCGCTAAATTTGCACATTATACCCGCTAGGGTCACATTCTACACCAACATGATACAACCGCTAGAGCCACATGCTACACCCGCTAAAGCCAGACGCTACACCCGCTAAAGCAGCATGGTACACCCGCTAAAGCAGCATGGTACACCCGCTAAAGCAGCATGGTACACCCGCTAAAGCAGCATGGTACACCCGCTAGAGCCACATGCTACACCCGCTAAAGCAGCATGGTACACCCGCTAGAGCCACATGCTACACCCGCTAAAGCAGCATGGTACACCCGCTAAAGCAGCATGGTACACCCGCTAAAGCAGCACGGTACACCCGCTAAAGCAGCATGGTACACCCGCTAAAGCAGCATGGTACACCCGCTAGAGCAGCATGGTACACCCGCTAAAGCCAGATACTACACCCGCTAAAGCAGCATGGTACACCCGCTAAAGCAGCATGGTACACCCGCTAAAGCAGCACGGTACACCCGCTAAAGCAGCACGGTACACCCGCTAAAGCCAGACGCTACACCTGCTAAAGCAGCATGGTAAACTCGCTAAAGCCAGACTCTACACCCGCTAGAGCCACACGCTACACCTGCTAAATCTGCAGGCTAGACCTGCTAAATCTGCAGGCTACACCCACTACAACAATGCCATAGACCTGCCACATTTACGTTTACATTTTACATTTTAGTCATTTGGCAGACGCTTTTAATCCAAAGCGACTTACAAGTACATAGCTTCTTCCACAAGTTAAAGCATCACATCCATAACAAAAAAAATAAAAAACATACGATTAGATCCGCATGTTGTCCTGTGACTCCTACACAATTCCGAGATAATTCTTTCCAAGATTATCTGCAGATGCAATCATTTTGGGACAAAACAGATTATTTTTTTATTTTTTTGGTGCATCCAGAAAATCCACAAAAAATGTGATGCCAAGAAGCCACCCAATGCCCAGTTATAATCAATAAGGGTAAAGTTAACTGCTCTCAACGTAGCTAAATCAAATTTCCCCAATGGAAAGACACACACCACACACACACAAACACTTCTGCAATTGTGTTGGAGAAGAACAGAGGAGAAAGGAGAATTACTGTCAAGGAAAAGTTTCAAATTAAAATTCATTATCTGTTGGCCTGTCTGAAATGCACTTCATGAAGCACTTTTAGTTTAAGTCCGGAAACCGCTCTTCCTACTCTCTGTTCTTAATTAAACATTCCATTAGCATTCTTCTTCAAACCCTCCGTAGTCCAGCCATTCGCAGGGAGCACAGCCAGGCTTCCCTCACAGCCAGGCATCCTTCAACCATCATCTCAAGGTATAAATATAGATGCCCTCATGCATTTGAAATGGTAACCCAACAGCTTTTCATAAACAATTATGAAAAAAAAAATGGAAAAAAAAAACCTCACACTACATTACTGTGAATGAGGTTGGAGAGAGAGGGAATATATATATATATATGTTAATATTCATACTATATATTTATATATATATATATATATATATATATATATATATATATATATATATATATATATATATATATATATATAATTGAATATTAACACACTGTAGATTGTTTGGTTTTACCCATCAATGAAAACTGCAATGACTGAACTTTTATGAACTGGTGGAATATCTGGACTTATGCACATAACGTGTGATGGGACTGTGATTCGTGATTCGAGGCACTCTGTGAAAGCTCTCTTCAAGAGGCAGCGGTGACTCCGGACAGATTAGTCTGGATAGATTAGTTCCAGCTTGGCGTTCGTGTCCCTTCCTCTCTCTTGTCTCTCCTTGCAAAAGCTTGCTAATATCAGAGCAGGGAGCGCTGGGAGCCGAGAGCAGGCCAAGCTAATCAATGATTCCCAGCCAGGGTGTAAAACCCTTTGGGTGAGAGCTGGCTGAGACTAAAAGGGCCCTCCATGGTGCATTTAGCAGCCCGCGAGAACTGCATATTCACTCAGCCCACTAGAGTTACACATTCACTCACCCTGCTAGAGTTACACATTCACTCAGCCCACTAGAGTTACACATTCACTCAGCCCACTAGAGTTACACATTCACTCAGCCTGCTAGAGTTACACATTCACTCAGCCCACTAGAGTTACACATTCACTCAGCCCACTAGAGTTACACATTCACTCAGCCTGCTAGAGTTACACATTCACTCAGCCCACTAGAGTTACACATTCACTCAGCCCACTAGAGTTACACATTCACTCAGCCCACTAGAGTTACACATTCACTCAGCCTGCTAGAGTTACACATTCACTCAGCCCACTAGAGTTACACATTCACTCAGCCCACTAGAGTTACACATTCACTCAGCCCACTAGAGTTACACATTCACTCAGCCCACTAGAGTTACACATTCACTCAGCCCACTAGAGTTACACATTCACTCAGCCCACTAGAGTTACACATTCACTCAGCCTGCTAGAGTTACACATTCACTCAGCCCACTAGAGTTACACATTCACTCAGCCTGCTAGAGTTACACATTCACTCAGCCCACTAGAGTTACACATTCATTACACATTTACTCAGCCTGCTAGAGTTACACATTCACTCAGCCTGCTAGAGTTACACATTCATTACACATTCACTCAGCCTGCTAGAGTTACACATTCACTCAGCCTGCTAGAGTTACACATTCACTCAGCCCACTAGAGTTACACATTCACTCAGCCCGCTAGAGTTACACATTCACTCAGCCTGCTAGAGTTACACATTCACTCAGCCTGCTAGAGTTACACATTCACTCAGCCTGCTAGAGTTACACATTCACTCAGCCTGCTAGAGTTACACATTCACTCAGCCCGCTAGAGTTACACATTCACTCACATTCACTCAGCCTGCTAGAGTTACACATTCACACACATTCACTCAGCCTGCTAGAGTTACACATTCACTCAGAACTCTGTCACTGCAGAAATCACAGTGATCCCCAAACATTCCCCCATAAATATGCGTGACCCAAAACATTCACCCAGAAATCAGTGAGATCCCCAAATATTCACCCAGAAATCAATTTGACCCCAAACATTCCCCCAGAAATGTGTGACCCCAACCGTTCCCCCACCAATGTGTGACCCTAAACATTCACCCAGAAATCAGTGTGAATCCAAACATTCATCCAGAAATCTCTGCACCTCAAATATTTACCCAGAAATCAGTGTGAATCCAAACATTCATCCAGAAATCTCTGCACCTCAAATATTTACCCAGAAATCTGTGCACCCTCATCATTCACCCAGTATTCATCCCTCACTGCAACCAGTGTTCAGACGGCAGGCAGGGCCATTTCTCACCATATACTTTGTGTTTAACTATTAATGAATGTGATTCTGCACAGTAAAAGTAAACGTCTTGTTAAAATATGGATGGCACTTTACTTACATCAAACACACTGATTAGTATACACTAGTGGGCTTTACTTATATCACCCACTGATTACTATACACTAGTGGGAGGAAGGCTGACAATATACAGATGGACGGTGATACAATCCATTTTAAATGCACATGAATCAGTTTAATTCCCCTCACAGAAACGGAAGAATCAAGATGAGATCAATGGCAGTTATATGGCAGTTATGTCTATGGTAGTTATATGATAGTTATGTCTATGGCAGCTATATGGCAGTTATGTCTATGGTAGCTTATGTATATCTATGTCAGGATGACACCTGCACCCTTGGCTGCCAGCTGAAGAGACCTGGTATTAATCTACTGCATGTCACAGTCTGAGAAAATACCACTCCACGTCTTCACCTGTATTTCCAATGACAGAAAACAGACAGCACGGCTAAGGCTGAACAGTACATGTAAAAGAACATCTGTCTCCCCTCTGCCAACCGCAGTTCCAGAGCTGCTTAACAATTAAATCCCCTCTACAACAGAAGGGGTGAAAAAGTGACAATTATTTACATGTTTCTAAAGCTTTCTGGCACCAGAAGCACGAGAGTGGTAGCCGGGGAGGACGTCTCGATCTGGGGGTTAATTGTCTGACACCAGTGGGATGAATTTGTACCAGTTTTCATGGGGTTTGCTTGTGTCGTTTTACCTGAAGAGGACATAAAGTGAGCAAGTTGTCTTTTTCAGCCGGTAAAGAGTCCCCTGTGAAAAAAACATCTATCAAAAGAGAAATTATTTTCCTTTAAAAACTTCCAGGAACGGCAGGTGGCTAAATCCTTAGCATAGTGTCACTGGGGGAGGGAGGGATTTCAGTCAGGGGAGACTCGGGTTTCACAGCACAGCAATGCCGAATTGCTATTAAATCAAGAATGAAATCCATGGCTTTCCACGGGTTCAGCGCAAGCGTTGCAGTGGTAAAGAAAACTTCATTGATAGCACCAGGTTTATTGTAACCTGTTTTTGGGGTGGGGTTTGACAGTGACCCAGATTCCAGACCCAAACATCCAGGAGAATTGTGGTCCGTCCTGTCTCAGTCGCTAAAGTGTGTCACTTCTTCCCTCCAAAACATTTGGCAGCCATTCGCTGATACACCCGGGAGCAATCCATTCTGTTCAGAGAGAGAGAGAGAGCGAGGGAGAGAGACAAAACAAGGGAGATAGAAAGAGAGAGAGCGAGGGCGAGAGCAGTGCCAGGAGCATCTCCCCGAAATGGAATCAATCTCCCTGAAGTGGAATCAACCAGAACCACAAAGCTTTTCCACAAAGTCAACTGTGAGTGTTTGGGACTTCTGGGAGATGTGGGTCATTGTGGTCAGTCTCCTTCCCTTTCATTTTCAGGTGCAAAGCATTTTCGATTTTAGTATACAGGCATTCTTAAAGGCATCTGCAAGGTGTCTGAGAAGATTTGAATTCAGAGCTCCATTTCTGTAGATCCGGGAGATAAGTTAACTCCTGCAGTCACAAGCATCCAGAAAGCCACCTTGGCAAGCACTCACAATAATGGAATCCCCAGCACAACAATCACAGTGCGTTAAAGATATTGACACGAACAGATAAATATTGGCAAAAGACAAAAATGTGTCATCTTTGAAGAATCAGTGGGACCAATGGGAGGTAAACTGACATAAAATCTCCCTGCCTGTCAGTTAACTAGCCAACGTCATCAAAGAACCAGGCTCAAATTGCACACCCCTGCAATAGAAATGCACACATTTGTGTTGGCATGGAAAATTATACTGGATTGGAGTGGAATTAAAGCATCCACTACATTAATTCCAAACAAGGGAAATCATTTTAATCGCAGCACAGTAACAGTTTAAGCAGGAGATTAAATAAAGCAAATGTTTTCAATCCTTTCATAACAAATAGAAAAATACATTTCTGACAGGGTTCCTCTGGGACGAAGCCATCTGCTATGACATATGAATAATAGTTACTGAAGCGATTCTGCACACTGCAAAGCGTTTCACCACACTGACACTGTTGCTTGAGCAAAAAGCAGAACATTTCAATGAATGTGGAGTTAGTTTAATTGATCAACGATGCAGCCAAGTTCATTTACTATGGATTTATTTTGCATGGCTATATTGTGTTGGTTAACTTGACTCATTTTTTACAATGGTTGGTTTTGTAAACAAGCATTTACAAAAACTGATACTTCCATTCGACCGGCTATGGCCACCTGTTTGCGAGTGTTCCAGCACTGTGATTCAACATCCAGAGTCAAGGTCACTGATCGACCGAAGTCAATGACACTGATGGACTAAAATCAATCGCACTGATGTATGAAAGACAAGGTCACTGATGTATTAAAGTCAAGGTCACTGTTGGACCAAAATAACGGTCACTGATGTACCAAAGTCAAGGTGACTGATGGACCAAAGTCAAGGTCACCAATGTACCAAACTCAAGGTCACTGATGGAGCAGAGTCAATATCACTGATGTACCAAAGTCAAGGTCGCTGATGGACCAAAGTCAAGGTCACTGATGGACCAAAGTCAAGGTCGCTGATGGACCAAAGTCAAGGTCACTGATGGACCAAAGTCAAGGTCGCTGATGGACCAAAGTCAAGGTCACTGATGGACCAAAGTCAAGGTCGCTGATGGACCAAAGTCAAGGTCGCTGATGGACCAAAGTCAAGGTCACTGATGGACCAAAGTCAAGGTCACTGATGGACCAAAGTCAAGGTCACTGATGGACCAAAGTCAAGGTCACTGATGGACCAAAGTCAAGGTCACTGATGGACCAAAGTCAAGGTGACTGATGGACCAAAGTCAGGGTCACTGGTGAGATAGAGGCATGAGTGCTTCTGGGCTCAATTCTTATCTTAAGATGTTTTTTTGTGTGAGGTGAGAGACCAGAGCAGGGTCACCCTACAGGTCACAGACATCATGCGTTGGACTGTTGCTCCTCTATCAGTCTGGTGCAGGGGCACATAACTCAAACATAGAGACACCACATAATCTTGGTTGTTTGCCTCTCTGTCCCTCTTTCTCTTACTAATACAGTATTGTACATAAACCTGGATTTGGAGTGAATAATTCAGTGATATTTGTTTATTCCCTTTAGCAGATAGCTATCATTTCTTTATGGCCTGCAGTTGTGCAGCTCACATGATGTCTTGTGCTGAAACTGCCATTCAAAAAGATCTTCTGCATTCAGATTACTCCCTTAGATTTTATGAAATATTTAAACCCTCCATCATGAAATAATCTTTAATCGAATTTTCAGGACTTTCATCTTGCCGAAGCATTTTTTTTTCGGTTGTCGTCTCCAAGGTGATATTGAATTCCGATGGTAAGATTGGAAAGCGCTCTTTGAGAAGAAGCAGGCGATCCCTCCCGTGTGGGCGTGCTCTTGTAGCGCACTCTCCAGAAGGGAAGTGCGCTTTCGGGGCAGAGAAAAGCAAGCATCACCTTTTAACTCCGCGCAACGCCTTCTATTCTGGTCTCCCATCAATATCAGAGCCCACACATTAAGCTCTGCACATAGCAACCGCGGAAAACGTAAATGTATGCACTACCATGCCCACATCAAGTCCTACTGCTTTAAGCACACACACACACACACACACACACACACACTCACACACACACACACACACATGAAAGCACGCACACACAAACACACTCACACATATACACTCACACACACACACGCACTCATACACACACACACACACGCACACACACATGAAAGCACGCACACACAAACACACTCACACATATACACATACACACACTCACACACACACACTCACACTCACACGCAAACACACACACACACACACACACACACACACCACGCAAACACACACACACACACACCACACACACATACACACACACACACTCTCACACACACACTCACACTCACACACACACGCACACACACACACACACACACGCACACACACACACACACACACACCACGCACACACATACACACACTCACACACAGTCCATCCTCAGCCTGCCCACACCAAGACTCATTTTCTTTCTGAAGAGCTATTTCTGCATGATAATCTTTGTTTTTGAATAAACATTGTTCTAAATGTATTATAGATTAATTAAAAAACTGATATAAATAAATGCAATGAATCAACATAAAATAAAAGTAGTGATATTATATAAAATATTAATTTAAGAAAAATGTCAATAGAATTGATTTCTAAATTCCATTAAAAAAAAATTCTAATAATTAAGATGCTAGGCCCAGTAGAGTAATGCATAAGTACATATTAAATTACCCCTCCAGTGCAATCCATCCTTGTCAAGTTCATCACACAAAACCATGCTGATGTCACTTCCAGGTGATGTAGTTTGATTACACAAAGACTGGCCAGTGTTCTAATATTTAAATGCCTTTTGCACACTATACACCCCATCCACACAATGACCCTCCTAACACTATACACCCCATCCACACCGTGACCCTCCCAACACTATACACCCCATCCACACAGAGACCCTCCCAACACTATACACCCCATCCACACAGAGACCCTCCCAACACTATACACCCCATCCACACAGTGACCCTCCTAACACTATACACCCCATCCACACAGAGACCCTCCTAACACTATACACCCCATCCACACAGTGACCCTCCTAACACTATACACCCCATCCACACAGTCACCCTCCTAACACTATACACCCCATCCACACAGTCACCCTCTAACACTATACACCCCATCCACACAGTGACCCTCTAACACTATACACCCCATCCACACAGAGACCCTCCTAACACTATACACCCCATCCTAACATTGTACAGTGTATAACGGAACACTTTCATCCACACTGAGACCCCTAGTGCCTATAACCACTATACAATACGAAGTGTCTCTAAACACACTGCGTGATGTCCACCCCTATAAGCACTTCATATTATCTGTGCCCTGATAAAAACTTTATATTACGTTTCCCTGTTCCCTGATGACACGTGACTATAAATAATGTAAGAAATGACATATGACAGTCACTATAAACATTGCAGGATATGACATGCACTAACGTGTTATAACACGTCACTATAGACACTGTACAGGATATGACTTTAAATACTGCATATGACAAGTCACCATAATCAGTGAATAATTTGACATATCACTCTAAAGACTGTGCGATTTGATATGTCACTATAAAGACTGTGTGATTTGGCATGCCACTATGAAGACTGTATGATTTGACATGTCACTCAAAAGATTTTATGATTTGACACGTCACTATAAAGACTCTATGATTTGACACGTCACTATAAAGATTGCATGATTTGATATGTCTCTATAAAGACTGTATGATCTGACATGTCACTATAAAGACTCTATGATTTGACATGTTACGATAAAGACTATATGACTTGACATGTTACGATAAAGACTATATGACTTGACATGTTCCTCTCCCACCATCTCTACACAGTGCTGTTAAAGCAGCTGCTGAAGCATCTGTCAGTATAATCCACACTAAGAGCAGTGCGTGACTGGGTGTACACGGCAGAAAGCTCTACAGTTCATCTGAAGCTGGGGTCTGCCGCCCAGGGGCAAAAATACCTAGCTCATGCCTTTCTTGTTAGGACCCACAAGGTCACTAAGGTCATGCATTTATTTTACACAAACATGCGTATCCAGAGCTAGTTTCACAGCATACATTTATAAATCATTCATTTATAGAGCTACTGTAGATATTTACCGAAACAGTTCAGGGTAAACGCCTCGCTGAAGAGCACACCCAGCAGAACTCCTGGGGTTTGACCCAGTAGCCTGTGAATTATAAGCCAAATACTTACAAGCAGTCGGTGTCTGGAAGAAATCAAGACCCAGTAGGATTGTATGATGGATCTTTTTTTTATTTTTATTGTCATTGCATTATGATTTTCCACAATAAACACATCGCAAAAAGGGCTGAAATATCATAATTGTGAATATCGGAACAAGTCAGGTCAATATTTCCCAGACCCTGCTGCAGAATCGTCCTGTATTGTAAATATTTATTTTTATTTTTATTTCTATTTCTATTTACATTCTACTTTATTTTATATCTATGTTTCCTGACGTTTTGCAGTACATGCTTTCTTAATTCTGCTTCTACTCGTAGTATTCTTTATGTTGTCTGTATGCACCGACAAACCACAGCAAATTCCTTGTATGTGAAAACTACTTGGTGAATAAAGTGATTCTGATTCTGATTCGGACTCCACAACACAAGCTTTCAACTCTCCGCAATGCAATCTGTGAAGCCTAATTACACGCAAACGCAGGACACATTTGACAAGTGTCAAAAATGACCTTGCACCTCTGAAATCCAAAAGACATGCAGGTGAGGCCCCTGGGGGAATGACCAGGGTGTTACGGTAAATGAGCGTGTGTGCTCAGTCAACCTACCCTGTATTAATAAAGGGTACATCTCTAAAAGACCCGACCGTACTCTGTCACGCAGCGCGACTAGACAGCCAGAGAGATCACTGAAATTCATCATCTTTGATGCATTTTGTTTTGACTGGTGTTAAGGAAACTCCATCTGAATAGATAAAGTATCCGATGTACGATGTGGGGATGGATGCGGTTAATTAGGCCGCGGCGTCGAACCGCTCGGTCAAAATATTTGCAATGAAGTGCCTTCATCCGGAATTTCACACATCTGTTTGAGTCGAGCATATTCTCCCTGGTTTTCCCTCGTTTCGTTATGGGACAGACAGACCACCTTCTTTTTTTCCTCTTTGCTTAATTATTTTTTTTTTTTTTACAAAGGTAGATTCAAAATGTCTTCCTCCTCCGTAATCCAAATCTCAGAGGGCAGATTAAACAAGTGTAAAGAAGGCGTAAACAAACGGACAGGACTGTGGCGTTGCGTTACCGTAGAGACAGCTGAGCCCACCAGGCAGGCCCAGGTGAAGTACGCCCCCTGCTTGGCTCAGGACATGACGCTAATTTATACCCTTGGTTTTGGTTTTTTGAGCCTGTCAAAGGAGTTCAGTACATTCCTGAGGGGATCTGGTGCTGGCCATTTCACCAAAGTCGCCATGTCCAAAATGCACCATGAATGTCCGTTACGTTCCATGTTGCTGTGTTGTGTTTCCTCTGTTTTTCCCTCATTTTTATTCTGCAGGTGGGCATTCACCATTCCATTTGCTGTCAATCATCATTGTCCTGGTCCAATCACTAGAATCAGAACTGAAGAAAATTCTTTGGATTTTTGTAGTAGCCTATTTTAAAGACAGATTGTCCTGATGCTCTTTTTTGTCCAAAAGAAACCCCCGATACTGACACTATTGTTGTTCAATAAATCGGTCAAAAGCAACATCGTTGCATTTCACATGGACACAGGCTCAGCGTCTGCGTTTGTGGTACATAAAAGTGGTACACTTAAATATTTCTCTCATATTTAATATTGTCATCGCAACATGAAGCTTGTTAATCACACATCAGACCATATTGTGTCGGGAGACAAGGGGACAAAACAGCAGGACTCGCTCAGTGACCGCTGTGGGAAGTGGTCACTGTGCAGAGTTGCCGTGTGGTCACTGTGGCCGTGTTGTCAGCTGCAATATAAACAGAATGTTTTCCACCGGCCCTGGCAGTTTTTATGTGCAATGGAGGATATTTCACACATATTTACTGAGGTTTCTGAAGAACCTGCCAGTTTTACAGTGGCAGATATAGGAGCATTCCGGGGGTTGTGGTCCAAAGAAAAACAGAGAGGATTTTGTCCAGCAACATTACGCTTCCAGAGGCACTTTACAATGCCTCTGCACTGCACCCTCGCAAAAGAATACTCTAAATACTTGCGCCACAACAGGACCGGATGAAATCCAAAATGAAAAACAATGAGTCAATATCGCAACTGCCCCTACTTTTGGGGAATTCCATAATGCCACCGTGACAAACAGCCGTTTGACTCCAGTGACACGGCTGCTCAAACAGAAGTGCACTTTGGTGCAATTTGAGCAGAACAATCGCCACTCACCAGACTAGATTAAGGTTCTGCAGAAATGTCCGACCCAGGACCCAAACCAGCCGGGTGTTTTAATCTCACAGTCCTTTTAGTAGGTCAGTGGCACCCGCTTCAGTTGTCACCTCGGATTACCCTAAAACTGAATTACCACCATATATTACTAAGTACTGGCCAACTACTGCTCATTGTGTTATATACCGCATAAAAAGAATCACTATTGGCCATTACGCTGCCAGAATAAACAGAGTGATGGTACTGACATTGCACGAGTACAGTAGTTGTTTAAAATGTACTTATCCTCATTTTAAGTCATACATATTTAATTTCCTGCTTTTCTGATTACACATACTGCTGCTTCATACACACACAGCCATCGCTATTGATTAGTTTTTGAAAGCACTTCCCTGATTCCAGATTCTTCTAACTTTACTTCTGACTCGAAGTACTCGCTAGGAGCGAAACATGGCTTCGTTAACAGCATTGCACTTAATTAATTTTTTACCACCTCAAAAAAGACAAACTTGTGCATTCATAACCAACAGCACACACAACTCAAAAGAAATTTCAGAAGCACAAGTCTTTTGAAAAGTACCAATTACCCAGGAGACCACTAACAGTGAGCCAACATTCTTGGTGCAGTGGCTTCACTTTAATAGGAAATACAGCTCTTATGTCAGCATAGATTATCACTGACTGGCCCAAAGTCCAAATCATGACCAAGAATCTAATTGATAAATGCATGAGTAAAGGACTGAGACAGACCAATGGTATATTATGTTCAAGGCTCATCATTGTGGGTTTCCGCCTCTGAAATGTTTTCATTCATTCTCCATTATCCTGAACAGGGTCGCTGGAGCCTATCCCAGCATACATTGGGTGAAAGGCAGGAATACACCCTGGACAGGTCGCCAGTCCATCGCAGGGCACACACACCATTCACTTACACTCATGCCTACGGCCAATTTAGACTCTCCAATCAGTCTAACCTGTCTTTGGACTGTGGGAGGAAACCAGAATACCCGGAGGAAACCCACGCAGACACGGGGAGAACATACAAACTCTGCATAGAGAGGCCCCAGCCGACGGGGATTCGAACCCAGGACCTCCTTGCTGTGAAGCAGCAGTGCTACCCACTGCACCATCCGTGCCACCTCTGAAATGTTTTGGGAATTAAAATCTATTATGGATTTGGTTCTCTGTTGTTGGTAAATGAGGGTATATAGCTTTAAGAGTGGGAATCATGGGGATTGTTTTGAGTGTTCTGATTGGCCTGTGTGTGTGTGTGTGTGTGTGTGTGTGTGTGTGTGTGAGGCCGCTGGGTGTGTGAGTGGTGTTTTTAGTTGTTGTGTAGTCTTTTGAAAGAGAGCATTGTCGCGGAGAAAAGCTAGTCGTACAAGGGAAATGATGTAATTTTCTTTTCAATAAAGGAAGCAAATGCCTAAGCACTCTTCATTTTTGCAGCAGAAACCAGCTAAGTCGTTAAGTTGGGTGTTATAATTAGCAGCTTTGGCCCTGGAATTGAAAAGGAATAGTGGTTTAGTTCCCCCATGTCTCCCAACTATGCTTCGGAGACAGAAGCAGGAAAAAGTAATACCAATTTTATCCTGATTCATGTCATCTGTGAAGTTCTAAACTGCATAGAAGTTCAGAAATGCGGTCCATGCTTGTTTTGTGAAAATAGTGTATACAAATAGAATTTATTTTGCCCTCACTGTTAAAAATAATTTAATGGAAATAAACATACTCTGGTCATGAGGTTTAAGGGATTAAACAGGATTCCTTAGTATTTTGTATTATAATAATTTTATCATTATTATGGCAATGTTTGGCCTATTTCTTGTATACATATGTGACTGTGCGAACTTCATTAAATGTACAGTTCCATTAGAGCCCACAGTTAACAAAAAGGACAATGTTTAATTGTTATATTTTTTATCTGACTTTCACCCATTTTAGAAAATGGAAAACAACATTTTTTTAATAAAAATATGTTTTACTAGAACAAGTAATATCAAATATGAAGACCAGCAAAACCTCAGCTAAACCAGCAGGATTGGTTATTTTGATTTTAAGAACTGTATTATGAATTTTACTCCAGTAATGAAGAGTTGACGCTTCATGCAGTTAAAAGCACAATGCCCCCAGCTTAGCATGAACAATGCGCAGAAATGCGAAAAAATGATGGTGATGGTCGGATGAGATGGAAGAGGAAAGCTACCAGTGGGAATTATGTAAACAAAAAGCTCATCTCATACAGGAACACCTCTTCATACCTGAGCTCATACCTGAGCCTTTCATTACAGAGGGGTGCAGATGGTATAGGACAGGAACAGGGAAAAAATCTGCAAACAGGACTAGCCTGTTAAAGAACAGCTGGGATTTGCACCTGGACCGGCTGAATGTGTGTGATATTTTCAGCTATGTACAACGTACAGCCCTGCTTATTGTGTATACATGCACACACATACACACACGCAAGCACGCGCGCATACAAGCACATATACACTGATGTATGCTCAGAAACATACCATTCACAGCTACATATAGCACTCTTTCATGTTCCCTCTCTCTCTCTCTCTCTCTCTCTCTCACAGACACACACGGTACTGCTTCATTTCCCCTTGTTCAGGTCATTTCATTTCTTTCCAAACTCAGATAAAGCCACTAAAGACATTTTAGCACTCCTGCATTCTCCTCTGGCACCACCCCACATAATAGGAAAATAAAAATCTTTCATACCTTAAATTGAGCACTGAAAGCTATTTTAATCAATTTCAAGTAATTCTGTTTTAATCTATTCCGATCTGCGGTAACATTTTAAATCCATAATACTCGAAGCCCGCTAGAGATGACTGCCACACGTCTTAAGAGCTGGGAGCACAGAGCCACGGACGTATTTAAACGATGCAATTACCACTGTGACAAATACAAGCACATAAAGGCAAAACCTTTTCATTAAAATCACTTCATTCTTTCGAACTTACATTTTCAACGTTTGCTGATTATTGAAAACTCAGGGCTGAGTTTAGCCCCAAGCAAAGTGCATAACCGACAATCGCACAGTGAACTGCACTGGCACACCAGAGCCGAATGAAAGTTGGGATTATGTATTGTTGCATTATAAATCGAAACATTGCATATTTTAAATAAGAATTACATTGCTCTGCTGATAACAATGACTATGCTTTATGGCTTTATACCTGATTATGCTTCAGGCCAAAAGCATTTTTAATTTAACGGTAAATATAACACGTTTACACTGTTTATCCTGTGCTTCACTAGACCACGACAGGGGTCGTCAAACCACGGGCTGAGAATCGGTGGGTTTCTACCCTTTCACCCAGTCAGGTGTGAAGACGGTTTGGCCAATGAGTAGCACTAATTGTCCAGTTAATTACCCGGGAGGAAAGAAAAGCAGGGCTAGATTTGGATTTGAGGGCCAGGTTTGATGATCCCTGATGTAGAAGCAATATCTGCTCCACACTACGGCTGTGTGGCATGGCCTAGTCTGGCCTCTGCAGTCCGTCCTAACGGACTGATGCAGCCTCACTCAGGACCTCACAATGCCCCTGTTTTACAGTCACATCCCAGGTCAGTCATGGGGCTCCAGTGTCCAGCCTCATCTCCTGGGTGACAGACCTGGCTTCAACACACAAACATATGTGTATACAGTACTCTGCAAATGCGTATGTAATTATGTAAAGCAAAGATGCTTTCAATAATTTCAAATAATTTAATGAAAAGTTTCTAAATATCAAAATGTTTACTATAAATAGCAGTAAACAGTTAAAAACTAAATAAAATCTTCTTGTTTGGACCATCCTTCGCCTTTAAAAACTTCATTAATTTTCTTAAGGACACTGTCCTGCAGTTGTATAAGAAAATTGTCTTCTAGGTTGCTCCAAACATATATGATTCTATAGTATAGAATTTATACAGTATTCAGGCAGCAAGTCAGAAAGGGTTGTGACTATAATGACATTGTCACCACTTTATTTGTATTTGTTGCTGTTCCACCAACAAAGAAGAACTTGGAGGACCAACAGGAAAAGCGAACGGACTTGGCTAGACTTTATATATTTAAATTTTTTTTCATATTTACACATTGTGACACATAATGGATTTATAGCTAAATGATCGACGAGTATTGAAAGATTCCAAATCTGACCTTATCGAAGTTTTAACCAAAGTCAAATCTGCCAACGTTTTTTCAGGATTCCGTAAAGTTGAGAACTGCGCGATTGTCCACCATTTGTGGTGGTCAGTCCCCTAACCTCTATACTACACTGCTGTCCTGATGTTAGAATTATGATACAAAAGTACTCCCCCAAGGTCACATTGATACATACACCTTTCAGAAATAAAGTTATCTTTTTAGGTACTGTTCAAACTTTTATTTCTGAGAGTGTATGTTTCTCGCTTTCCCGCATTTTCGCCACTTAAACTTTGTGTACAGAAGTATTTCTATACTTGTAAAATTAATGCAAATGGTTGCAATCATATTGATATGCACTTTAATGTCAACCCCAATAAATTGAGCAGTCAGCCATGCACACAGCTATCGTTTGTAATCAGATAACTAACCGTTGAGAGGAACAAGTTTGCGTGTTAAAATTGTTTTCGCATGAGAGCTTTGACCTTTGCAAACAAACATCTTGAGACTTCCAATTGCACGTCCAACCCTTAAAATTCAATTACAGTCCCAACGCTGCAGAACAGACCGGGCCCAACACTGCAGAACGGACCGGACACAGGATTACAGGCCCAACGCTGCAGAACGGACCGGGCCCAACGCTGCAGAACGGACCGGACGCAGGATTACAGTCCCAACGCTGCAGAACGGACTGGGCCCAACGCTGCAGAACGGACCGGACACAGGATTACAGTCCCAATGCTGCAGAACGGACCGGGGTTTGAAATAAGGTCTTCGGGATCGTAAAATACTTTTTAGTGAAAACCACGGAGTACCGACCCAGCGATGTCCTCGCCAGCGGTTGGAATGGCGGTCACCACGGGAGGCTGCACAGCAGACGTCACAAAGAACGCTTCAGCTAATAAAGGAGAGCCGCATGGGGCAGCGATCTGATGCAACAGCCCGGGGGGCGGGGGGGGAGAGAGAGACGCACAACCTCCACACACCCAGCCGACACTGTGGCAGGTTGACATTAGCCAGCTCCTTCACTTTGCCCGTTCTTAATTATTAGCCCGGAGCAATCTCATATCTTGATGAGTCACCGTACATGGTGATGCATTTTCTCTGAAGCAAATGGCAACAATTAATATAAAATTAACATAAAAAAAAAACTCTGAAGACAAGAAACAAGCATTATCAGTGTTTGTGTGTGTGCGTATGTGTGTATGCGTGTATGTGTGTCTGTCTGTCTGACACTTGGCTCAAGCAAGAATTGTTCACTGCAATATATCCCATGATAATACAACAGCATTACCCTTGTTCCACAGTGAGTCCACAGTCAATGAGGATAATCTCGATCATCAATGATACATAATCTAGATCAAATAACTTCAGTTTCATCAGTCCTCAGGCTCACACGTGTGGAAATGATGTAGATATTGGGTGATAACTGAATCCAGCGCTCAGATGACTTATAATAACCTTGTCAAAGTGTTCCATTTATGACATGGATTCAGGGAATCGTTGTGGATTGCAAAAGCAGTTTTCAAGTGGATTTTATTAGAGGAGAAGATTACTGGTGGATAATGACTTAAACGTACATTTCACTCTGAGGCAAGGTATTTCTCACGCACAGTTATAAAGCCTGCACAAGCTCACTAGGACTTGCAGTAAAAGTCCATTCCCCCTTGGAGTGTTGAAGAGCAGGATTAGCCCAGCATGTAAGAGTTACACGCCAAGCAGTACGTCCTCAAACTCCCTCTTTGACCTATGGTGGAACTTGTGATACTGCAGGTTTGCGTAATGACTTCTACTGTTGGTTGTAAAAAGGATGAATCGGGAGTGTTGCTGCTCTTTGCCTAAACTTTTTGTACAAACTTCAAACTGCAAAATGCAAAAAAAAAGCAAGTTTTTTGTCTCTCAGCAAGTGTTTTAATCTCATATTTAGTCTTAAAATCTTATTTCTGTTATTTTTCTAAATGAGACAACAGAAATTGCAAATTACAGTTTGATTCAATTCAAGATTTGTCAATAGGGTATGAAAATTTCACGGTCAAGCAAACAATAGCTTAAAACAAGTTATGTTGTACTTGAGAGAAAAATGATACATTCATGCTTCATTACAAGACTAAAGACTAAAGACTACAATACTTTTTATCAGTGTAAAGGTCCCAAAATGATTACATTTTAAATTTAGATAAATGACCTTGCTGACACTGCTACACAAAAAACCTTTAGTTTTTTCAAGGTGATTTCAGGGGGGAAAATGAGTTCTCAGTTGTATTACAGACTGACCTAACTTTAGCAAAACACGCTCATTTCTGACATCTGTTCATTCATGATTTCATGAATCCTAAGTGACAAACTCACCAAGATAAAACTGCCTAAAACCAAAACTGGTTCCTTTTCATGAACTGCACTCAGAATCAGCACACTCAGAAAATGACAATGCGTTTATTAAAATGCAAAAAAGCTGCCTTGGATTGCTGAATAACCCAGCAGCCACCTCCCGTAATCACACGGATGCACCGAAGGACTGACACAAGGTATGGCAGTAGAACTGCAGGCTCCAACTTCTCATGACATTAATTCTTCTGAGGGCCAGAGATATAAGTCAAAACAGTGTCAAAAGTTTGCCGCAACTGACACTGTGGGGAAGGGATTAGAGGAGTAAGGTGTGTCTATGCCATCTAGGGTCATGTGACATCATTGGCTTGCAGCACTTGAACTTCTGCTCTCAAGGCAGTCCATTAGTGATCATGGCAAACCAAGGGCCTTGTAGCAGAACTAAATGTTGGTTCACCATTTAGCCATTTCTTTTGTTACATACTTTAGTGTGCCTATCATGATTGAGCAGGTATCAATAACGCATGGTAATGGCATGCAAACTACAGCACCTTCCAGCCAACATCCAAATACTTAACGTTAGCAAGCTTCCCTCAAAAGAATTGTCAAATTAGGAATTAGCTACACAGATGATTACTAACTAGCCAGCCAACAACCAAAGTAGGCTACCTACCCATCACATCGGTAGAGATACAAGCCATTCCCAATCTGTGATGCTCCTGTTTACATGGGCACATGCGGGCACACAGTTGACGAGCAGTCGATTAACAATTAAAACACTGCAGCAAATCTTTTCAGTGACACAAGAGTGACAAGTGTAGTTTTTGTCCACGTGACAGTACTGTTCAGCTGTGGGAAACAGGACATGATTTTCACACGTCTCCCCAATCTCTGCACACAGCCTGCTTTATGGAAGTGCCATCCCCACGTGTCATTTTGTCCAACATTTTGACAACGCCTTGGTCCACCATGTGTACATTAGCTCCTGTCCGGGCCGGCTCCAGGTCGAGAGTGGCCGCCTAGGGTGTCATCCATCGGGGGACCAACATCCATCTTCCAACCCCCCCCCCCCCCACAATTTAGCAGAAAGGCTAAAGATAAGATACACTTTTATTGAACCCCGTGGGGTAATTTGTCCTCTGCATCTGACCCATCCTAGTTACCTAGGAGCAGTGGGCAGCCACAGTGCAGCGCCCGGGGAGCAATGTGGGGTTAAGGGCCTTGCTCAAGGGCCCAACGGCTGTGCGGATCATTTATTGTGGCTCGACCGGGATTCGAACCACTGACGTTGTGGCTCCCAGTCATGTACCACTACGCTACAGGCCGCCCCTGGCTCTGGCCATGCCAGGCTCTGGAAACTATATATTTCTTGAAGTGACTGTAAAGGTAAGTCTGTTGACTGCAAACTGCATTGTATGGTGTTATTATGGGATAGATTAATGAGAGAAATCAAATGCATTGAGATATCAACTTATATCAGTCTAAACTGACATACTGATATGATAAACTGATATGTAATTTTTCACAACAAACCGGTGTCAATCAGCAGCAGATTAGTTCCCCCTGAGTCAGGTTCTGCTCAAGGCCCTAGGTGTACTCTTGGGGCTGGTTATCTGTAAAGCTGCTTTGTGACAAAGCCCCTTTGTTAAAAGCACTATTCAAGTAAATATTGATTGATTGATTTCCATCTATTCCTATGTGGGGATTGAATGGGTGTGTGGGTTTAATTTATTACCAGACAACTGGTTCAGGGCCCTTGATGACATCAAGAAATCCCTGACCAACTGGCCATTAAATGTTTTAGTCTCATCGCCTATCTCTTCCCATAGATTAATGAAATTTGAATATAGATATTTTTTAAAGAGAGATTTGCAGCATGGGCTATGGGGAGCCATGGTGGTGTGGTGGATAACACTGTCACCTCATAATAACAATTTTCATGGTTTGAATCCGTTTCAAGGCCCGAGTGTTGGCATTTCAGGCTGCTAAGGGGACTGCCCCACCTTACATACAATCCCTGATCACTCCCTACTCCCCAGCTAGACCACTCCGGTCTGCCAGCTCCGGTCGCCTTATGGTTCCCTCTCTACGTGCACCTGGCGGTCGAGCTGCACGTTCACGCCTGTTTTCCGTATTGGTTCCTCAGTGGTGGAATGACTTGCCTACCACTGTCAGGACAGCAGAATCCCTCCCCCTATTTCAACACAGACTAAAAACACACCTTTTCAAACTCTACCTTAGTCCTCCCTCCTGATTTCCCCCGCCCCCCTTTCTGATATCCCTATCCCTCTTGTCTAACCCAAAAAAATAAAAAAAATAAAATTGCACTTAAGATGACTATATGTTTAGAACAGCATTTCATGTGTATTTTCCTAGTTATGGATGTGATGCTTTGACTTGTGGAAGAAACTATGCACTTGTAAGTCGCTTTGGATTAAAAGCATCTTGGGGGACAATGCTCAGGCAGTAAGAGCAGTCATCTGGCAGTCGGAGGGTTGCCGGTTCGATCCCCTGCCCGGGCTGTGTCGAAGTGTCCCTGAGCAAGACACCTAACCCCAAATGCTCCTGACAAGCTGGTTGGTACCTTGCATGGCAGCCAATCGCCATTGGTGTGTGTGTGTATGAATGGGTGAATGAGAAGCATCAATTGTATAGTACTTTGGATAAAGGTGCTTTATAAATGCCAACCATTTCCCATTTATCTGCCAAATGACTAAAATGTAAATGTAAATGAGTCCTGACCATTTCTGCATGCAGTTTTCTTTTTCTTTTTCAGCATTTTGACATTTTGGGAGGAGTTGAGGTGGGAGGTGGGGGGGTGCAGTCCAGGCTACACCCATACAGTCCTGACAGAATCTATGAATGTGAGCTATTTTAGTCATTAACATTACTTTGAATAGATATTATTTGAATAGTATTTGGCGGATGTGTAGTGGATACATCCCTCTGATAACTTATGGTTATTTTTCCAGCCACTTTGCAGTCCCTTTAAAAATGTGTTGACTTACGTACCTCTCCAAAAGCACAAGGCTCAGTTCAAATGTATAATCTCGCAATGAGAATAGGTTGTCTGAAGTAACCACATACTTTACACGGCAAAGAAACATCAGGGGAGTGCCACCTGGAAATATGCTTTGAGAACTGTTACTGTAATGTCTGTAAACCAATGGTTATTATAACCTGTTTCCAGATATAACAATAAAGCATGTACTTTATTACACAAACAAACATAATGTAGGCTATTAGAATCACTGTAAAGCACAGAGGATTTACCATTATAACTGTGGCGATTCTTCAGGTCTGCTGCCTAACAACAAGCAAACAGTTATTGGAGTGAGATTAAAGCGATGCACCTCTTCCCATTCCGTTTATAAAGGTTAATTAAGTGTGGAGCGGAACATGTTAATGTGGTTCAGCAAGACAAGGACACTTTTATTCACTTTTATCAAGCGAGAGAGTTTAACATGTATTCAGTGTGAACATAAAGACCAGGGGAAAAATAAACCAAACAGGCAGATTACCTTGGGTTTAATGTAATATTTATATGCCTATGCTATCAACTGGGATAAACAAGAACTGCACCACCTTTCAGTCTCTCCTTAACTGGGGTCCCCCCCCCCACACACACAACTTGAAAATAGTAATTTATTTCTATGATATTTTAAAAACTTTGAAAAAATTGTTTTTTCCTTTTTTTTTTTTTACCTAAAAGCCAATTGGAGAAGTAGTCGGGTCAGTAGAGAGAAACAAGAAACTTTGGCAGCTTTGATATGGCACAGCGGTCAAAACAAACTTCTCGCTCAGAACCACACCAGCACTTTTCATCAACAGAAATTCATAATTTGATGAAGAAAACCTGCACAAAATGTCAGCATGTCAATGTGGTTTTGGTGGAAGTATAGTGTGGGCAGTAATTTAAAACTCAGCACAGCAATAGCAATTCAGGTCAATAACCTACACAGACCAAATAATGATGTTAACGCTGTAATCAACAGGTTAAGTGGGCGAAGGTCACAGAATAGACACAAAAATATCCTTTCATATTTTAATCCGCAACCATATAGACAATGGTCCCCAATACCTGTGGAACATGCTTTAATTTAAGCTTGTAGAATCACACACACTGGCCCACATTAACACACTTCACTAACTTATATAACCTGAATACATTTTAATTGGGGAAAAGCTGTAGAAACATGTCCTCCTGAGGCTTCTTTCACATTCACCCATGTAGCGGGGTTGTAAAAAAAAGGTTACCACAAGGTTTTGTTCTGTTTATCCGGCAGAGAGTTGCAATAACAAGCTAAATTCCAAGGCGACATTTTTCCCCACTTATATTATCCCATATAAAAAGTCCCTTTGGCGGAGCAGTGAGCGATCTGACTGGATGATCGAGCGTCTTCAGGCGAGATCGTCTAGCTGACCACGGAGAGGGGCCCATCGCCACAGTATATTATTAAGCGTTGATTAATACAGCAGAATTCTGTTTTCATATGCTTAGCTTGGCATTGTAAATATTGCAATGAACTCAACAGTCATTAGTAAATATCAACAGTATGACCCTTGACCCCTTCACATTTTCATGGTGATTTTTAGAAGAGGTTATTCAGAACATGTCAAGCACAGACCATAAAGGCACAGATTCCCACCGCACAAACACACGCACACACACACACACACACACACACACACACAGGTTTGGTTTGGTGATGCAATCGTCTGTCATACGTCACGTCACAAGCACTTATTTCAGTCTTTTCACAGGAACAGGAAGTTCAGAAGTACTGTAAGCTGCGTACGCGTTGCCCTCTTCCCGCCTGCAGCTGAAAACGAAGTTAACTTTGGAGAGTTCCTCCCACGTGCGCGGGCCTGGTCCTCGCATATCTATTACACACATTACATAAATACACCCAGGGCCAAAGCTCAGACATGACTGGGTTCAGGCCCGGAGGAACCGGAGGAAGCTCTCATTTCACCAACGCCGCTTTCGCGTTACCCAGATCACTCGAGGAGCCCCGGAGCCAGCGACACAACTTGAAGACGCATCAATAAAGCGTCTAAAAACAGAAGCTTGCATCACACCGACCCTTTACTCCGCTTTGGAAGATCGTTCGGCGTCGTTCACCCGGTTCCATCGACGCCCGGCGTCGGGGAGAAACAAATGAAATATGACTTTCTTCAGCAACGTGTGGGCAACCCCCGCCCACACAACCCTCCCACGTCATGTCCAGAAAAGACATTCTTATTTTAACACCCTGGCACGAAACATGTTTTGGGATTTGGACAGATTCCAGTCAGCCAGTCCAGAGATGTGGAAGCCGGGGCAGGTCTCCACAAGATTATATTTAAATCATTATGAAGACGCTGGAGGAAGGAAGGTGGGATTTTATTAGATGTGAAAGCTTCTGAGGAGAGAGGACAGAGAAAGGGTCATATATTTTTATATATATTTTTTAATGAATGGAAAATGTCCTCGCCAGACTATGGTCTCCATTGTTGTTTTTTTATTCTGATGCCACCAGCTCAGCACTCAGAGTTGAAGGATTAATATACAGTTTTTCTTTGTGTTCATGTTCACGATGCTCTTCTGCATACCACTGTTGTAATTCATGGTTATTTGTATTGCCGTCACCTTCCTGTCAGCTTTGACCAGTCTGGCCCTTCTCCTCTGACCTCTCTCATAAATAACACATTTTTGCCTGCAGAACTGCTGCTCACTGCATGTTTTTTGTTTTTCGCACCATTCTCATCAAGCTCTAGAGACTGTTGTGCGTGAACTTCACAGGAGATCAGCCGTTTACAAGATACTCAAACCACCCTGTCTTGCACCAACAATAATTCCACGGTCACTTAGATCACATTTCTTCCCCATTCTGACATTTGGTCTGAACAACAGCCGAACCTCTTCTGCATGCTTTTGTGCATTTATTTGCTGCCACGTGTTTGGCTGATGAAATATTTGCATTGACAAGCTGGTGTAGAGGTCTACGTAATAAATAGCTCACTGAGTGTAACTGTCATTTTGCTATTTGTGGATAACCTGGAATAAGGCTTTTCAAATAAATCCTTGTAACTAAGTGGATTTCTAGGAATTTTACTAGCCTTTTTAGAACTTCAGCCTTATTGCAGTCTGCTATGTAGCATCAAAGAGTCCCTGCTTAAAAAGAGCCAGTCCCCAAAGCTGAGATTCTGTTCCTTTCAAATGATCTCTTCCTGTCCTGACCAATTTACCCACATCTATTTCGGGTTCACACGGCGTTTTACGTCAGCTTCAAGTCTTGCCTTTCAGCTCAGACAGAATAAATGGGACTTCCAAACGTTATTACAGTATGGCCCCATGTCCCTCTTTAATGCAGAAGTTAAAATTCTGTCTGTATAGTCAACTAGATTCTATTAGATCTGAAAAATATGAAAACCAAATTCTCACATTGCACCATCCACAGCTCATTGGCCAACATTTCATCCATTCAGGCAGGTCATCTCCCATTACTCAACCCAAGACAAAATAAAAATCTCATTCAGCTCCAGTTAAACAATTTTATCTCATGATATCTTGAGACAAGGAAAAACCTTTATGTTTTCATTTTGATGGTTAGCCTATACATCGCATTATAGAGAGAGCGAGTCCCGGAACCATTAAAATGCACATAAAACACAGCAGTCATCACTTTCAGAATATAAAACTCTCTCCCTGGACTCAAAAATAGGTCATGCAATGTGATCTATTCTCCTATGTTGCATAAAACTTCCGCTTTATGATAAAGTGTATGCTGCTTCAGCTAATACTGTTATTTATATGATTTCATTTTTAAATTACTCATGGCAGAGTGGCTTGGCGAGGATAACAAGAATTTAATGTGGTAGCAGGCAGAGAGAGAGGCAATTCATACTATTTATAATGATAATGCCAACATAAAGAATTAGACTGTCACTTCCCGGAGTTTTAAAAAGCACAGGGTGGTAGCAGCAAGGCTTAAACCCACCAGCACAGGTTATTAAATCCATGGTACATTTGTGCATGGTTATGCATTAAATGTTCCATTTGGGTTAACTGGAGGAAATCAAACACAGCGACGCTCAGCGCTGATGAATTATGTTGATTTGAGCAGCCACCTGAACCATTGTGCGATTCCACAGGCGTGTTTAAGCCTGGGTTTCCTCGCCTGACTGACTCAAACCCCCATTTCCCCTGATGTTTCTCTTCAAACTCTGCAGCCCCTTCTGACATTAAGACAGAAACAACATTTCAGATCTGTGAAGTCTGCTGCACGGAAGGCATAATTTAATTTGCTTCTTGTTTCTTGTCCTTCTTTACTAGGCTGACAAGACTTATTTTTATCTTCTTGGGACCGGGCATATCCATCCTGACGGGCTTTATATATTCCTAATATGTCAACTGGGCAGGTTTAGCTCATTCCATAGATGGTATACAAATAAACAAATAGCCTTATATATGTGTTTATAACACCTGCCCCTGCCCTTTTCTTTTTACATTTGTAAGCTCCACGCTGACGGACTTTAGCTAGGGCGAAGGTATCTGTGTACTTGTCCTTCTGACGTTTGTGAAAATAAGTTAGTATGATTAAATAATTATGAACGCTAGGTGGAGAGACTAGATCAGCCAATAAATAAGCCAAGTTACGAAGACAGTAGTACCACTCTGACTTCCCCTTTATTCTGGTGTGGGCTAACCAAGAATCTCCAAAATAGTGTCCATAAATATACCTTTGTCCAGTCTGACTCCAATTTAATTCATCTTGAATTTCAGTAGGTTATTGATCATTTACATTTAATCGCTAAAGGGATTCTGTACAGTGACTTGCTCTCTGAGCTCCTGCCTGCTGGTCCCACCACATGTCACATCGGCCGCTGTGTGCTAGATTTCATAAAAGCTCCTTTAGATACAAGGCCATGTGCTGTTCCTGTTCTCAACATGAATGAACTGCTAATTGGAGGAGATTGATTTAATGTCAAAGGTCTGCGTGTGCAATTTTTAAAAAGTTTTAACAATTTATTTGCCAGGCAGGATACTTAAAGCCACTTAAATTCAAAATTAAAACATAAATAAAAGTATCCCAAAATACATAAGCAATTATTAACTAAATGAGTCTCTCAAAGTTATACTTGGCAATGAAAACTACACACTCTATGCACGTGGGAGTCTGGCTGGAGAAGCTCCCAGATTCTTAGTTTCCCTGCTTAACCCTTTCCACTTTGCCCCCAAGAAGGCAATTTCAGCCTATTCAGTACTAGTCCTATAAAAGTGTCAATATCCCCAAAACTATTTCCTGCACACATAGTTGAAGAGTTCAATTAGAGAAGAGGCTGGTACCATTCAGAAATTCGAGACAGAACAAATTTACGCCAGAGCATGTACAGTATGTATGTATTCACAGCGCTTCACTTTTTCCACATTTTGTTATGTTACAGCCTTATTCCAAAATTGATAAAAATTCTTTTTTTTCTCCACATTCTACACACAACACCCCATAATGACAATGTGAAAAAAGTTTTTTTGAGATTTTAGCAAATTTATTAAAAATAAAAAACTAAGAAATCACATGTACATAAATATTCACAGCCTTTGCCATGAAGCTCCACTGATCAACCTTGACATGTTTCAACAGCTTAATTGGAGTCCATCTGAGGTAAATTCAGTTGATTGGACATGATTTGGAAAGGCACACACCTGTCTATATAAGGTCCCACAGTTGACAGTGCATGTCGGAGCACAAACCAAGCATGAAGTCAAAGGAATTGTCTGTAGACCTCCAAGACAGGATTGTCTCGAGGCACAAATCTGGGGAATTTCTGCTGCTTTGAAGGTCCCAATGAGCACAGTGGCCTCCATCATCCATAAATGGAAGAAGTTCAGAACCACCAGGACTCTTCCTAGAGCTGGCCGCCCATCTAAACTGAGCAATCGGGGGAGAAGGGCCTTAGTCAGGGAGGTGACCAAGAACCCGATGGTCACTCTGTCAGAGCTCCAGCGTTCCTCTGTGAAGAAGGACAACCATCTCTGCAGCAATCCACCAATCAGGCCTGTATGGTAGAGTGGCCAGACGGAAGCCACTCCTTAGTAAAAGGCACATGGCAGCCTGCCTGGAGTTTGCTAAAAGGCACCTGAAGGACTCTCAGACCATGAGAAACAAAATTCTCTGGTCTGATGAGACAAAGATTGAACTCTTTGGCGTGAATGCCAGGCGTCATGTTTGGAGGAAACCAGGCACCACTCATCACCTGGCCAATACCATCCCTACAGTGAAGCATGGTGGTGGCAGCATCATGCTGTGGGGATGTTTTTCAGCGGCAGGAACTGGGAGACATCCTGGATGAAAACCTGCTCCAGAGCGCTCTTGACCTCAGACTGGGGCGACGGTTCATTTTTCAGCAGGACAACGACCCTACGCACACAGCCAAGATATCAAAGGAGTGGCTCTGTGAATGTCCTTGAGTGGCCCAGCCAGAGCCCAGACTTGAATCCGATTGAACATCTCTGGAGAGATCTGAAAATAACTGTGCACCAACGCTCCCCATCCAACCTGATAGAGCTTGAGAGGTGCTGCAAAGAGGAATGGGCGAAACTGCCCAAAGATAGGTGTGCCAAGCTTGGCATCATATTCAAAAAGACTTGAGGCTGTAATTGCTGCCAAAGGTGCATCAACAAAGTATTGAGCAAAGGCTGTGAATACTTATTTATAAGTATTCACTTGTTTTTTATTTTTCATAAATTTGCCAAAAAAACTTCAAAATAACTTCAAAAAAACTTCTTTCATGTTGTTATTATGGGGTGTTGTGTGTAGAATTTTGAGGAAAAAATGAATTTATTCCATTTTGGAATAAGGCTGTAACATAACAAAATGCTGTGAATACTTTCCAGATGCACTGTACATACACTACACAAATGATACATAAAAATACAAAACAAAAAGACATGCAGGCGTTTTTCTTATTTGGAGAGATTTGGGGACACTTGAGGACATCTGGGTGCTGTTTTGGGAATTTGACTGCCTGTAGATATCTTTACCAAAATTTGTACACACAATGGGCCTCATTTCTCAAATGTGAGCCAAATGAAATTGACCGTAACCCCTTCGGAAAAGCATTTGCACAAATGATGTGGGATCTATCAACGTTTTCGGATGTAATTTTTTCATATGACCCGAACAAACTTCACAAGTGGTCTCAGCTGTTTGTATTGTGCTTGGAAACGCAACAGGATTCAACATTAAAATGGGTGATGTTTCATTCTGTTAATTCTGATTAATTCATGCTTAAGTTGAATATAAATTCCATAAAACACATTAAAAAGTTTGCATAAATAGGGCGTAGGCTACAAGTCATTGCTGAGACCAACTTTTATACAGCTGGCCGTACATTACATGTCTATTTATTGCTTTATTAGAAGATTTGTTGCATGGCATAGCCTATCTCCATCTATTTCCAAGAAACATTGTAGAGACCTCCTGCAAACACACTTTCCTCTCTCAGTTAACTGAAAATCAGTTCAATTCATGCCACTCAGGCAGCAACAGGCTGTCCTGTTGATCATGGGCTTTGTAGTTCAAAACCTGGCAGCTTGTAGTTCAAAACCTGGCAGCCATGTTTGCCTACAGTTTCTGCCATAGCCACTGGGAGTGAATGTACCTCCAATCTATGGTGACATCACACGGTGAATTCTAAAGTACAATCTGAAGTACAATCTATCAATTTAAATTTAATTACTTTAATCTATAATAATGCCGTTGCATATCCCATATAAAGACGGCATTTATTTTTCCTTGATGGGTGATGTTGGGGATTAATGTATACCTAAGCACCATCTCATCTACTTTCACCCAGAAGATAACATTTAGTCATGGAATTTCAAAATTCTGTATTTTAATCCTCTTCAGTCCCTGGCCAATAAACAAATGGCATGTTCATAAGAATGCCATCCACAGAGCTGTGGCATAAGTTATAGGATCTCGGTTCAGCTCAGAATATTTAGCCCGTAAGCATCTCTCTCCCTCTCCACGGGTAATATGCAATTATTTACCGTAGGAGAGAAAAAGAAGCAACCGCAAAATACAAAATTCACAGCGCACGGGTTATATTTCATCTTTCTAATTGAGCCTTCAGCAATGTCACCCCAGAGAAATTGAATAAACTCCCACCATTTGAAAGGCAGTAATTGGCAGTTGTTTGCATAGCTGGCTGGTGAGATTAATGACACTTGAAGCGTTGTTTTGTGGCAGCCTCTCCTTCAGAGCGCGGCTGCCTCATCCGCAGCGTGCTCCCCGGCAGAGCCCCGCAGCGCGATCAATGGGAACGCGCTTCCCCGGGACGGGGCCTCGCCGAAAACGTTCGCAGAGCCACGGCGCGGTTCGTTAGGCCGGCCCCGGCGTCTCAGCGTGGTCCTGACGGACGCCGGCCTTTCTTCTCATGAAAAGGAACCGAAAGGATGCTTTTTATTTGTTCGGTTTTTTTAACCCCGCGCTGCTTAATATTTAATGTCGGTGTGGCAGCGGCTGTGTGAGCGTGTGAGGCGTTCCCCGCTAACGGTGCCAAACACTCACAGTCCGTGTCACAACGTGCGGCTCCGTCGCTGAGAGACACCGTCGCTGTGCGGGGGGCTCTGCGTGTAAGCTCTCAGTACAGCTGTGATGTCCTGTAACGCTCAGGGACATTCGGATATCTGTACCGCAGGACAGGTAACCTACAGCCGTACAGGTGACTCACCTGCCTCCATTCTACAGGGGAACGGATGAAGCGCCCGACTCCCGTTTCTGTTCGAGCGGGACTGTAGCTCCACCCTTCTTCATGAGGTGCCGTCTTCACGGGAGACTTCCACTACCTTTTCCAATTCCCCACGTTTACATAACCCTTCATCAGAGGTGGAAAATCCAGGTTCAGAAAGTAAAAGTCCGCCCCAGTATTTTGTTCTGATCACCTGGATTTGCAAATTATCACCAGCCAGGAGCTAGAACTAATTAAAACAGCAAATTCATCCCCCTATCGTCAGACTCTACATCCTCCATATGGACTTTAGTGAACTCCAGACTCTACATCCCTCCATATGGACTTTAGTTTCACACATCAAACCTATAGGTTAGCAGAGGACAGGCATCCCCCTATAGCCGGGTTCCTCCTGAGATTTTTACATTACATTACATTATTGGCATTTGGCAGATGCTCTTATCCAGAACGACTTACAGTTGATTAGGCTAAGCAGGAGACAATCCTCCCCTGGAGCAATGCAGGGTTAAGGGCCTTGCTCAAGGGCCCAACGGCTGTGCGGATCTTATTGTGGCTACACCAGGATTAGAACCACCGACCTTGCGTGTCCCAGTCCTTTACCTTAACCACTATGCTACAGACCACCCATTTCTTCCCATCGGGGAGTTTTCCCTTGCCACTGTTTGTGGGTTTTTCTCTCCTACGAGAGTCGTTTACCTCGTATGCTATTGGGGGCTTAGGGCTGATACGTTTAATTCTCTCCTGTGTTACTTTTTTAAAGTGTCTGTGTGACTGTTTTCTGTGAAAAGCGCTATACAAAAAATAAATAGAATTGAATAGAATTAAACACAATAAAATCTATTTATACAAGCACACATGCACATTGGACAATGAGTTTGTTTTCACAGTGTTTTGTTTAGTTTAAAACTAGTTTTATGTCATGGATGCATTAATATGTTTAATTCGCTACAAACACATTTCAAAAACAAGATTGACAAAAACTCTGCAAAATGTAATATGGTGTAACCATAAATGTTTTTGAAATGATTTACTTGGTGTGCATAACTCATAAACAATAGTGGTTAAACATCACATTTAGACTGCACAACACTTCAGAAATATTATAGCAGCAGTAATAATGTAATTCTGTGCCTTTCACAAGATGACAGACTTGAAATGTGGAATAAAATTCTTTTCTTCTCGACAGATTCTTTCTGTATGTCTGAGTCAACACAATCTTAATGCATTTCAGAATATATTGGTTATGGCTGATATAAACTGAATGACAGAGCGATTCCACAGCATTTGCCTGGTATTTAGGTTTTAGTCAGATAACTGCAGGCAGACCAAAACACACTGAGCTCCCTTCATTCTGAACCTGTGTGTCCAAATAAATAGTCCACTCAAACTAGTAAAATAAATTAACGTTAACTGAAGAATGAAGTACCCTCACTGATGCAATAAAAGTCTCATTGCAGTAAAGTTTCATTATATCATGCTACAGAGTCTTACTGTCAGAAAGCAGTCTGTGCAGAAAGCACATGCACAGCTGTGTTTTGTGTGTGAAAAAGTGAAATTGATTGCAAAAAAAAAGCTAGCTCAGACTTGCTTGTGTAAGGACATTTTAACAGTCAGTTATTTTGGACGCTTGTCCAAACTATACCATTCATCAGATGTGAGAGGGGCAGGAAATGCCCATTTATCAGATAGAACAGGCTTGGTAACCTTTCTTTCTATTCACAAGAATCTGTATGTCATAGCCCCTCAAATGTCGTTTGCTCGAAAATGGTGTTTGATTGCTGCCTGCACTAAAATTCAGGCATGAGGGTTTCAAGCGGTTCAGGAATAATTTAGTCGTACATTGCAGGTAGAATTTACCTTGGACTGCTTGACATTTCTGCACCAACGTAACACTCTGCAAAAAATTCAGGAAAGGTCCTTCAATACATAATCGTCCATAACCACTCGTGCGTCTGAGCAGTATAGAATACGCAGATATAAATCGGACGTATTTGAAATGCGGAAAGGATGACACGGAAAGCGAACCAACACACGCACGCACACGTAAACAGTGAAAATGTGGGCGGCCATTTAGACCGCGCGTTCCCCGTCATCAGAGAGAATTAATTCAGGTCCCTTCACAGAGTGCCGAGAGGAGCAGGCTGAGAGGGTGCGAGGCCTCTTCACACAGCTTTTAAAATGTAAATAACGTGACAGCGTTACATAAAGATGAGGCGCGCAGGAGATGAGGCGGCTCCTCCTCCTACCCTTTCCCAAATCAAAGCGTCAGTCAGCCCAGCCAGGTGACATTACTGCCGCAGCGAAGACTGCTCCTGCCGCACAGACCGCGGGAGATCAAACGCCGTCTCCGGCTCATCTGTGAGGGCCTGAATGTGGGCCATGACCCGCTCCAAGGGCTGGACGCAGAGCAGGGTGAGAGAGCCCAGCAGCTCCAGATACAGCCCAGATACCACACACCTGCACACCACACAGCTGTACCTCTCACACCAGGATGCCACACAGCTGTACCTCTCACACCAGGATACCACACACCTGTACCTCTCACACCAGGATACCACACACCTGCTCACCACACAGCTGTACCTCTCACACCAGGATACCACACACCTGCTCACCACACAGCTGTACCTCTCACACAGGATACCACACACCTGTACACCACACAGCTGTACCTCTCACACCAGGATACCACACACCTGCACACCACACAGCTGTACCTCTCACACCAGGATACCACACAGCTGTACCTCTCACACCAGGATACCACACAGCTGTACCTCTCACACCAGGATACCACACAGCTGTACCTCTCACACCAGGATACCACACACCTGTACACCACACAGCTGTACCTCTCACACCAGGATACCACACACCTGCACACCACACAGCTGTACCTCTCACACCAGGATACCACACAGCTGTACCTCTCACACCAGGATACCACACACCTGTACACCACACAGCTGTACCTCTCACACCAGGATACCACACAGCTGTACCTCTCACACCAGGATACCACACACCTGCACACCACACAGCTGTACCTCTCACACCAGGATACCACACAGCTGTACCTCTCACACCAGGATACCACACAGCTGTACCTCTCACACCAGGACACCACACACCTGTACACCATACAGCTGTACCTCTCACACCAGGACACCACACAGCTGTACCTCTCACACCAGGATACCACACAGCTGTACCTCTCACACCAGGATACCACACACCTGTACACCACACAGCTGTACCTCTCACACCAGGATACCACACACCTGCAAACCACACAGCTGTACCTCTCACACCAGGATACCACACACCTGCAAACCACACAGCTGTACCTCTCACACCAGGATACCATACACCTGCACACCACACAGCCGTACCTCTCACACCAGGATACCATACACCTGCACACCACACAGCTGTACCTCTCACACCAGGATACCACACACCTGTACACCACACAGCTGTACCTCTCACACCAGGATACCACACACCTGTACACCACACAGCTGTATCTTCCGCACACCTGTACCTCTCACACCAGGATACCACACAGCTGTACCTCTCACACCAGGATACCACACACCTGCACACCACACAGCTGTACCTCTCACACCAGGATACCACACAGCTGTACCTCTCACACCAGGATACCACACAGCTGTACCTCTCACACCAGGACACCACACACCTGTACACCATACAGCTGTACCTCTCACACCAGGACACCACACAGCTGTACCTCTCACACCAGGATACCACACAGCTGTACCTCTCACACCAGGATACCACACACCTGTACACCACACAGCTGTACCTCTCACACCAGGATACCACACACCTGCAAACCACACAGCTGTACCTCTCACACCAGGATACCACACACCTGCAAACCACACAGCTGTACCTCTCACACCAGGATACCATACACCTGCACACCACACAGCCGTACCTCTCACACCAGGATACCATACACCTGCACACCACACAGCTGTACCTCTCACACCAGGATACCACACACCTGTACACCACACAGCTGTACCTCTCACACCAGGATACCACACACCTGTACACCACACAGCTGTATCTTCCGCACACCTGTACCTCTCACACCAGGATACCACACACCTGTACCTCTCACACCAGGATACCACACACCTGTCCCTCCCACATCAGGAACAGGAGAGGCACAAGAGTCACTTCCTGTCAATTTCACATTCTCAGAATTCCCTGAGAAATGCGCCACTTATGTGTCTCTCACTGGCAAATAGAACAGGACTCACTCATTCACTCGAGTCGGAGGGTGTGACTCACTGGGTCACACTTTCCGACTCAAACAGCTCTCACTGGGTCACACTTTCCGACTCAAATGACTCTCACTGGTCACTTCCTGACTCAAATGACTCATTTCCAGTAGCAGAGCCATCCTGAAAAGATATGCTGCCCGACCCATGCAAAGCACGATGGGTTACCAATGCAACAGGAGGTAATATTATGGATATCATACTGAAGATCAGCCCAGGGTTATATAAAGTTCTAAAATGTGGGATTTTTTAAAGATTGAGTGTGATATTGACTCATGGAGTAGGTGTTGTCACGCAAGCTTCCTCTTTCCTAGCAACCACAGATCTGAAAATGACAAACTTGCAGTCTTGTGCGTACATCTGTTCCTACCTGATCCCATCTCTCATTATCTGCGAGTGGAGGCACTCCTAACCATTTCTAAGTACGAGCAGAGTGGAGACCTTTGTATTTTATTATGTAAAGAGGAAACATTATTACATTGGATTCAAACACAATAACACTTCTATTTGTAAAATGTTTCCATTCGTTCCAGGTTGGCAGAAGCATTCTTTACTTGAATCAGGTCAGTGGCTCCACAAAACCTCCCGCTCTTTTTAACACTGGCAATAGAGGGAGCTGAATCTTCTAGTCACGCTCGGAAACGTCCAGATTATTCCTGCGCATAATCTGCGTCTGAGGAGGGACAGTGGAGGAAGCAGACCTAATTAACTGCAGAAGAATGAGCATTTCATGTCTGATTTGGGAAAGAAACAGAGGAGTCGGGAACCTTCCTGTACATTGGCGTGGTATACACTGCATGTGCTAGATAACTACTTGGCCCATACTCCTTTCCAGTGACTTCTAAAGGTACCAGGACACAACACTCATTCAGTATATGCTACAACTAAAGGGGCAGTGAGATATTCTACCTGCTGGGTTCTGACCTTGCAGTGCTCAAAATCAACACAAAAACATAACACACACAAAACAGGTCGTAAGCTAGATACAGTGCCAAAATAATAATCATAAAATGTATAAGGCAATTCAATGATTTTGAATGCTGATTTTTCAGGAAGACTTAACCACAGTGAAACAGTGTTTTTATGTGTGTACAGCCAAAGGCTTTGATTGAATCTGAAGATTTTCAGAAACTGAATAAGGTGAAAAGCTCAGACTCCATTTTTCATGTGCAATAAAAACAGAATGCCCGGTGGCTTCAAAATAACTCATGCGATTACCATAAGTGCCAATATTTCAACACAACACTAAGTACTCTTTTATAAGCCACATTTTAAAGACCCGCTTTAAACTGCCTTGTCGTATTTTCCATTTTATAATTATTATTACCCTCCTTTATCTCCTCGTATTCATCGTTTTATTCGTTCTTTGATCTTTACGAAAGTGCTTCGGAAATGGTATTAGCGACACCAGGAAGCGCTCGGCGTACGGAGGAGGAAGAGGAACACGGTGCCTCCCGGGGCTGGAGTGGATTCAGCGAATGGCAGGGACTGATAGCGCCTCTTATCTGGAGCTCCCGCCTGCCCCAAGCGGCCCCCGGAGACCGGCAAAGATCAGCCCTTAAATGCAGGCGGTGTCACCGGAGCGGGCGCGCTCTGTTCTCCTCGTTGGCCGTGTGAGAAAGCGCTGTTTTCCTGTCCTCAGTCATTAGCCCGGGCTTCGGGGGAAAAGTGCAGCTTGCCGGAGCTAACAAGGCGTGGTGGTTGCAGCTGGAGCCTGCGACGCGCTCGCATTTATACTCCGCCTAAAACCCCCTCGCACTGAAGGGCACACTCATTCTGCAAACGATTGCGAGTGCTGCAAATGGTAAATGGTTGGCATTTATATAGCGCCTTTATCCAAAGTGCTGTACATTTGATGCTTCTCATTCACCCATTCACACACTCACACACCAACGGCGATTGGCTGCCATGCAAGGCGCCAACCAGCTCGTCAGGAGCATTTAGGGGTTAGGTGTCTTGCTCAGGGACACTTCGACACAGCCCGGGCGGGGGATCGAACCGGCAACCCTCCGACTGCCAGACGACTGCTCTTAGCCAATGAGACAACTGCTCTTACTGCCTGAGCCAATGAGACAACTGCTCTTACTGCCTGAGCCAATGAGACGACTGCTCTTACTGCCTGAGCCAATGAGATGACTGCTCTTACTGCCTGATCCATGTCGCCCCATATGTGCTGTCTTCCCCCCTTTAATAAACGCACGCAGGCCAGTCTGACCCGATGTGCCATTGCAGGTACAGTGTACCACTGCCTGTAATATTCAAATGGAGCCTTTCTTTGTACTCTCTCCCTTCTTTGTACTCTCTACTATCTCGGAGGAAAAACACCGCATTCGCACAAGCGCTCTGCGGCGGTGGATCTCCCCTGTTAAAGCGCTGTCGTGAAGTGTACGTCTGGCAGGAAGCTGGCTCGGGCTGGAAACCGAGATGGAGGTACTTTTCGGAGAAGTTATTGCCAGTGTCCGCGAAGCAGCTCGGTCTGTGTACTGATGTTAGCGAAGGGACATCTAACCACCGTCGAACAGCAGGGAAGCCATCAACGTGATGAGAAGTGGAACAACTTTGTAATTATGCAGGGCTGTTGTGTGTGATTAAAAATGCATTCCGTCCTTGCCAAAATGTTAATTTAACACCCCCTTTCAGCTCGAACCGAGAAGCAGAGAGCACAG
>NC_083776.1:817329-907329 GCF_963514075.1 Conger conger
CCTAATAAAGTTCTTGGTGAGTGTACGCACAAGCACACACAAAACACATGCAAAACACAACATAAAACAGCAGTAATGCTCATACGCACGCTGAACTGCCGGCCAAACGCTTGCAAACAAACACACCCACACACACAGACACCAATACCTGCTGAAACACCTACCCCCTTCCACACGCACACGACCGCGTGCGCGCATGCGCGCGGGTCCTGCGATCCTGGACCGCGGCCCGTTCTGACGGACTGCCGCCCCTCCACTCCCTCCTCCTCCCACACGGCTCGCAGAACCAGCTCTCAGAGGCATCAGCGATCTGACCCGATAGTGCAGCTCTACAGCACTGCGATTCCTCAAGATGAGCAGGCACAATCGACTCACACACCCCCCCCCTCCTCTTCCCTCTCGAAAAAAAGGCACTTTCAGGAGTTACATTCGGAAATGAAAATCCAGCCTCAGCAGATTATATTCTATATTCGGTGTATAGATTTAATCTTTGGGGCAAGTGCCAACCTACATGTCCACGTGAAAAGGACTGTTCAAGTTTCTAATGACAATGCTCGAGCTAGCAGGGTCTCGGTGTTTGGTAGCGTGCGGTTAAGGAAGGTTCCGGAGAGAATAACCCAGACCAGCAGGGAATGGCGCCAGTAAGCCTGTTAGAGAAGCCTTTTTTCCCCAAAGCCACTGGTGTGAATCCTTTTCCATTAAAGGAGTGAAAGGGAAAGATTAGCCTTGTATTAGTGTGGGGCGAAAAGCCTTTCCTTTCACACAGATATAAAAGAGGAGACACTCTGCAGTGTGGCAGAGAGAGGGACAGAGAGGGAGACAGAGCGAGAGAGAGAGAAAGAGGAGGATAGTGTGAGAAAATAACAGAGAAAGACGGATAGAGAGAGAGGAGGGAGAGCGGGAACTGAATTTCAAACACCTTTATTTTGACATGTTCAACAACAGGGAGACTCAAGTCATGTTCACTCAGTTAATCAATAGAACAAGATCCTCTTCACAGTTTTCTAATATACAGTATACACACAGCTATAGGCGTACCACATCATACAAAAATATAAAAGATTAAATATCAAGACAAAGCCATCCTTCCTCATCAACATGACACTGCTCCCTGTTGGGCCCCCATGAATAAATCAAAATGAGGTCGACATGAAATGAGAAAACTCCAGCTGAACCTTGCTGCTGTGAGCCCAAACATAATATTTTTTTGGGCTAATTCAAGCTTGCCCAAAAATGAACGTTAACAGATACAGCACTCTCCCCTTTTCTAACCATGGGCGATCACAGATACAGCACTCTCCCCTTTTCTAACCATGGGCGATCACAGATACAGCACTCTCCCCTTTTCTAACCATGGGCGATCACAGATACAGCACTCTCCCCTTTTCTAACCATGGGCGATCACGGATACAGCACTCTCCCCTTTTCCATGGGCGAGAGAAGAACGATCTCCCCGAAACAATCGCACTCCGTGCCCGACCCCGGCGTGGCCCCGCCATGAATAACGCCGTTCAGTTTCATCCCCTTTGTGTCCTTTTTTATTTATCCGCACTGACAATAAAACAACTTGTCGTGCCAATAATGCTGATTTCACAGAGTTTCGGGGGCGGGGGGGCGGGGGTGGAGGGCCGGGGGCGGGGGGCGGGGGGCCGGGTTCGTCCTACACAAGGACGACATGATTCCCGGTTCCGGGACAGGTCCCGGCTGCCTCGGCTCTCGGAACGCGGGGCGGACATGATGCCTCCGGACAAAGGGGTCAGCGGAAGCAGGGGATCAGGAAAAGCAGGTGCGACACCTGAACACACAACAAGCGGGTCACGGAACACCTCCGTCCGGTCTGCTGCTGCCAACACCTGCCACGGCCCACACCTGCCCCGCATTGCACAACACGCACATTTCCGCTACATTAAACAATTCAACAATTATTAATTACATTTATATAGCACTTTCCTCCCTCTCAGAGCGCTTTACGGGGTGGGGGGGGGGAAGCTACTCAAACGCCACCGGTGTGGAGCACGGCAGCCATTTTGTGCCAGCACAGTCACCATGGGCTGAGCTGGAGAGGGAGAGAACTATTGTTTAGGCAAATAAACCGGGGGATGGATGATGGCTGGTGGAGAAAGACAGGTTGGGAATTCAGCCAGAACAGCAGGGAACCCCCTATTCTTTATATTAAATTTTAATTTAAAAAAATGAGGCAGGACCTCGGTTCAACGTCTCAACTGAAAAAGGACCCATGCCTTGACCCTGCGTCACATGAGCATTATGGGAGTCATGACACAGCGTTTTCACACAGGAACACGGTCATTATTCTGTCACTGCAGCTCCAATAGTTTCTGTGGGAATTATGCAGGCCGCTTTGTGCTTGTTCACAGTACAGGAAATTAAACACTTTGAGGCAAGGATTTGCTGACTGAACTCAATTATTTTTGAAAAGCTGCAGTGGTTCCACAGGGATGTGCTAAAAAGCTGCAATGGTTCCACAGGGATGTGCTAAAAAGCTGCAGTGGTTCCACAGGGATGTGCTAAAAAGCTGCAATGGTTCCACAGGGATGTGCTAAAAAGCTGCAGTGGTTCCACAGGGATGTGCTGTTCTGTGCTAAACCACTGTAATCCTCACTCCCATCAGACAGCTGCAGTGCTGCATCGGTGGGTCTCTCCTCTGACAAACAATTATCCATCCATCCATCCATCCATCCATCCATTATCTTAACCCGCTTATCCTGAACAAGGTCGCAGGGGGGCTGGAGCCTATCCCAGCATACATTGGGCGAAAGGCAGGGATACACCCTGGACAGGTCGCCAGTTCATCACAGGGCACACACACCATTCACTCACACACTCACACACTCACACACTCACACACTCACACCAATGGGCAATTTAGACTCTCCAATCAGCCTAACCTGCATGTCTTTGGACTGTGGGAGGAAACCGGAGTACCCGGAGGAAACCCACGCAGACACGGGGAGAACATGCAAACTCCACACAGAGAGGCCCCGGCCGATGGGGATTCAAACCCAGGACCTCCTTGCTGTGAGGCGGCAGTGCTACCCGCTGCACCATCCGTGCCGCCCTACAAACAATTATGTAAGGGATAATACCCTATGAGTCTATTAGGAAAGACTTGCCAGACAGGGTGGTGCTACCACCATTTATCACATTGAAGGGCAATTATTTCCTCATAACTGATCATTCATAGGGTATTATCCCGCTTATACCACGGCTACCTTGCCAAAGTAATGTAGCAATGGACAATTTATTTTTAGTTTCGAAACTTCAAAGCAAAGGGAACGAGAGAAAAATAGTAAGAAAATCTAAAACAGCCTAAAATTGCCTGTTGCAATTAAAAGCCTACTGCATCATCACCAAAACAAAAGTTCACTAGCTCACCAACGGTGATATGAAATGAAATGTTAGGCTATTAACTAGTGTTAGCTCACAAAATAATAGAAAGCAATTTATGGAAATGTGACACTGTATTCCTTCAGACTTCAGTGCCATGCAACTGAACCTCCCATTTTGAACTAAAGCATAGAAAGACTTCATAGAACAACCTATTTTGTTGTACAGCACAGCCTTCAAAATCAGCTGGCATGTCTCATACTTGCAGCCAGTCCCACAAAACAACATATTCAATTATCATGGACTTCATGCTATTTGTAGTTTACAGAGAATATCAGTGTGCTGAATATATTTTTGCCTCTCGGGGCGTGCTGTGTTTAAGTGTATGCTATTCTGCACTCTGCGCTTGCGAACACAGCCAGTAGCCTAAAAGTTTGATCATTCTCGCGTCCACTCGTGTGTGTTGTAAGTTATTTTATTATTACTGCCTAAGTTAAAATGCTCAGTTACATTATATTTAAAACATCTCCCATGGTAATATTTCCGACAATGCAAAGTATAACTCATTGTAGCCTACAGTAACATATTCTTGTCACCAGGTCTTTTACAAATTAGAAGTGTATTGCATAGTAGTGAATGTTGCGTGAATTGATATGTGTTGGATATTCTACACACCAATCAGAATGCCATATTCGCCCTTGGTGTCTGGTTATTTTTCAGTGCCGTGGTGCGAGACTGAGACATTCACGGCTTCCCACATATCAGTACAAACATTTTTTTAATAACAAACATCCCCCACTGGACACTAAAATGTCTAAGCCAGGTGTCAAAAACATCAGAAATGTTTTAAACCACCCTCACCATCTTATCCTTCTCTCCAATGGATTGTGGGAAAAAGAAGATTTCAGCTTCAAACAGCAGTCCAGCACATACAGCACATTTGGACCGGCTCAGTCCTGGGCAGAGAGGGAGAATTCTGCCTCTCCCTGGGCATGAGATTCAGCTGAAACGGGACCAGGATGCAAAGCGCAGTTCCTGGAGGGGCCAGGAGGGGAGAGGAGGGGTGTGCTGTTATTTGGGCTGGCTCTGTTGTATAGTTGTATGAGAGCAGGACTTGGGTGAACGTGTATGTTTGCTTAGTTAGTTAGTGTGAGCGAGTGAGTAATTAGTGAGAGAATGAATGAGATTATTATGTTAAGACTGAGCCCAAAAACACCCTGTTGAAAAATGACGGGCTGAACCAGGACTAGAAAAGAGAAGCGTCTCCACACACCAACATAAACATATACACCCGTCGGCTTATTTGTATCATGTGTATTTTGCAGCTTTTTTTATTTTGCGGACACACACACGTGCACACACACAATTTGAATTTCTTGATGGCAGTATTCTTTCAGTGATCTTTAATTCCCTTTCTAGTTAAGTATTTCCTTCAAAATGCATCAATAATTATGTCAGTCCAGGAGTTTCAATTTATATTTCTGGCTACTATGTGTCTCTGTGCCACATGTAATTGACAACCCTATGCTAGAGAACGTCAGACTATCTCATGTTCTCTCTCAAGTAGTGGCTTTGACTGTTTGTTTACTGCTGAAAGAAAATGAAGCACAGGTTTGCTCATGACACACCGCACACTGTACTTGTACACGTGTACACGTGCCAAGCTGACAGAATCTTTAATTAATGTATACCAATACATCTTGGTATTTGTGGCATCCTTTTCATTTGAAGTTAGAAAAAGAGGCCAAAGTCTCTCTTTCCTCAAACAGAAGTCTGGGGAAAATTATACGAGAGAAATGCAACCTCCCATGCGAGCCCTGAAGTTGGATGTATAGGGGCACTAATGGGCTGAAATATTAACATACTGTAAATCAGGAGAGGTTTGTTCTTGAGAACTCACTGCACAACATTTTCACAGAAAAATATGCAATGAAAAAAAAAAATAGCCATTAAATCCCAGAAGGATGCATTTCTTTTGTACTAGAGGACAACAGAAATGTTTGCAAACAGTGTTTGAATTTTCTCCCTCAGTCATGAAAGCAGAGCTCTATTCATCTATTCAGTCAAGGAACACTGTGAGATATTGACTGGAACTGAGCTGCCCGCATAACTACTATTTTTTTCAATGTGTGTCTTGCAGGTGGCGTACACGGCACCCCCACCCCCCCCCCATCACCCTGAACGAGCGCAGAGGCGGCCAGCTTGGTGCCACAAGCTGACCTGCCCAGATGGCTTTTTGACATTCATATGTGGTATCAGCTGTGGCCCTGTACCAATCTGCATATTTCATGTCACATTATACGCTATATTAGCGCCGGATGTTTAGAATTCAAGGTAATGCATAAGTCAACAAGAAAGAAAAAGTTTCTTTGGAAGGCGCAGATCGTTTCTCTCGGCTCACCTTTCAAGGGTACAGGAGTTTTTTAGGTTTTTTTCTCCCCCCCCCCCTTTAATGCAAGAACATTCATTATGAGTTCTGTGTCCCAAGGCAGGCTGGGATCGTATAACGCGGGACTCCATCATCGTTTCTGACACAGTCGCGTTTCCTTTTCCTCCCAGGAGAGCGTTCTCAACACCCAACACTCCTGTGGTAAGCTCAAGTGACTGACACAGCTGACAAACGCTATTTGGGGAGAAGTAGAGAAATCAGTCAAATACTTTCATACCAAATATACCTTCTCCACACACACACACACACACACACACTCCACTCCTGATACATACCACCCAAACACTTTTCAGTCACCTCTCTGTAACCTACCCAGCCACACGCACATGCCTACAGTACCTCCAGGCACACACACTCCAATCACCCCTACAACAATCACACGCAGACGCACGAATGTGTGCACAAATATGTGGACTGAAAATGCATTCAGGATTCAGAGATTAAACTGGCAGTTTGATTGTTCAAGCAACACTAACAGAAATAACAAAGTAAGAAAAGTGACTTAAAAAAGCCACTCAATGTTCGATGAATTTCAATAGTTGTGAATGATCCATTTTGGTGGACTCCATATAAATTCTCAGACAAGATAAATAAACCGAGCTCCGTCATATGAGGACACAAGGACTGGATGACGCTGTGATGATTTAGGAGAACAGCTAAAACCCCCGACATTTCATACCTCTCTACCGGAGGTCCACATTGCAGCACATTTTACTTGTTTTAAATAATAAGGCACCAAAATAATTCAAGGAGTGGTCAAATTGGTTCAGTTACAGTGGTAATTATTTTGATGAAGTGCTTCTGGGGTACAGAAAGCGACTGGCTCAATAGACCTGGCACAGGTAGTACCCTGCTAGAGCAGTTTCCTGCGCGAGTATAATTATTCAGCAAGCGTTTTAAATCTGTTACTCTTTTGAGTCACTGAGGGCTTTATCAACCCAGCTTCTTTCATAAAAGCCATTGTTCTCAAAAAGGTAGATACAGTTTCCATTTTCATGAAGAGAAAACGGAAGAAAAAAAAACACTCGCACTTTACATTAATTTTATTTTGGGCTGTAATGAGTTTCAAACAAAGAGCCGGGCGCAGCCTGCTCCCATTAAGGCAGCGCTGAGCGCGCTCCAAAACGCCCCAAACCCGAGCTCCCCCAGGACGTGCGGCTTCGCAAAACACATTCACCTTTTAACTCTCTTGCAGCCGGGATGATGAAAGATGGGGCTGAACTGCGCGTGAGCGAGCGAGCGAGCGAGAGAGACGGAAACGTGTTCATCGCTGCAGGTTAACTCCGAGTCCAATGTCCAGGCCCAGTCAATTTCCTCCTTTTCTTGTTTAGTAATCTTTCATTCACTGGCGGCTTTGAGCAGCGAGCAAAACGCTCTGTACTCATCAGGGCTCACTAGGGAAAGACAGTCTTGATTTTGAAAATACTTTGATCTCTTTTGTACGTAATGGTGTTGCTATAATGCCGAGCTTCAAATGTGTGTTTATTATCCATCCTCAGTCGTGCAGTCTCCAGGGTTTTGGCTCGAATCAAACCAAAGTGGCATGAGATGAATCAAATCCAGGTCCAGAAAGCAAAGATCCCCTCCAGTATTTTGTTCCAACCACCTGGATTTTCTCATCAGCACAATTCCTCAGTCAGTCAGACTTTTTGACCCCTGAACTTGCCACCTTTTTTCATTGTACACAACAAGCTGTTCATTGTTCCTAAACATTCAATGCATTGACTGATGGTTTACACTAAATGCCAGATTTTTTAAAATGAAATGTATTTGACACATTTTACACATTGCACAATATAGGCCCAGAAATTACCTTCAGAAAATATCAGAATAGATAATCATTACAACCCTAATTTGGAACATCCAATCCAAAATTAAGATGAGATAAAATGAGTACCCAAATTGTATGTCTCTCAGTTATGAGCGATTTCTTTCCCTAAAAGTGCATCAAGTATCCTTTCGGCAGGGGAGGAAGGAATACAAAGGGATGTATAGAAAATGGATTCGGGTCCAGATTCACACAGATTGTCCCTTATGCTGCCCAGAAGGCAGCCGAGATGAGCAACTCACTGCAACAGGAAGAGAGGCCCTTAAAAAGATGGTGTTCACCTGCACAAGAGCTCCCTGTCGCCAGGCCCCACAGAGGGAGATTCATTTCCAGTATTCGCCTCTTTAATGAACTAACTCTTAACTGCGTCTTCATTGACCTTCACTTATTTGCTTTCTTACTCATTAAATCCACTCAGCAGTTCATCCACTCATCCATTTTTCAGTTAATTTAGCTTTCTGTTCACCTGTTTCTCACTTCACCCAATCACATGATTCTCACTTCACCCAATCACATCCCACCCAATGACCTGTAATTACTCCCAATTACCACCCAATCCTATGTTGTCTGTTTCTTCTTTCTCGTATCAACTGATGCTTAATCCTTAAACACTCTATTTTCTTTTCTTTCTCGTATCATCCTATGTTGGATTTGGATTGGCTACATTTTATTTCGCCCGCTAAATGTACTAAATGTAATAAGTGTTGGCTAGGTGTGGAGCTCTGTACAAGCCTGTAAGGGCTTCGCTCCCACCTTGCACAGATTTGTACTAGAATTTGTGCTAAATAAATAAACCTAAACCTAAGCATGACTCTCACTTCACCCAGTCACATGATTCTCACTTCACCCAATCACCTGAGTCTCAATTCACTCAATCACCTGTTTCTCACTTCACCGAATTACTTGATTCTCAGTTCAACCAATCACATGATTCTCACTTCACCCAATCACCTGTTTCTCGGTTCATCCAATCACCTGTTTCTCACTTCACCCAATCACATGATTCTCAGTTCACCCAACGTGTCACCCACGTTACAGAAAAGGCGAATGTGTGCGTCATTTTTAAAAATGCTTCCAGGCACTAATCCACCCTCACAGCCAGGGAACAGAATTTCATTCCAAAGCATTCAAATATAAAAAAGGGAAAATGGAAAAGCAGTAAATGATCACCTTAATAGTCACAGAAAGAAATACAAATCTTTCATGTAAGATAAAAGCGTATTTGCATTCTCCGGCGCAGAGACCTACTGTAAAGCTAAGTTACAGGTCTGGTAATGAAAAATTGTACAAATTATGAAAGGACGAGCAAACAGCAGGACTTTGAGTGTGAGTGTGATGACTTCGAGCGTGATGAATGTTAAGCATTGTTCTTCAAAAGCATGTGGGACGAGGAGGAGAGAGAGAGCGAGTGTGATCTCGTGTCCGGAAAGGATGGATGGAGCATCTGAATAAAATATCAAAGAGGAGCTTTCCTTTCCGCCCGCTTACCGAGTCTGATTGTAGTTCATTTTAAACAGGGGGAGATCTTACTTTCAATGGAAGGCATACGGCCCTTTGTTCTTGCGTAATATAAATTTAAAAAAGACAGAAACAGAAACTGAGATTCAATTAGACTTCGTGCAACGAAGTTGCGCATCCCGCGGTCAATTGATGACAAAACGTGTAATTATTACACTAAAAGGGATCTTAACTGTTTGAGTGCCCAATTCTAACAGAGCAATTAGGTCCTGTTCCCATGGTAGCCGAGTGGCTTATTCCGTCTTAAATAAGGGGAAGCCAGATGAGTGGCAGCCAAAAGTGGGTCAGCCAGACAGGCAATATTAAACCATAGAGTAAGAACTGCTTAAGTGCGAGAGGTTTAACCGGAAAAAATACAAATTACAAGTCAACGTTTAAACAGAGGTATTCAAGTGATGCTATGATCTTGTATGTGTCATTAACTATAAAATAATGAAGCTTGTGCATGAGAACACATTTTATACTAACGATTGCAAACAGCATTTGAGGTTGAAAAATTATTTCACAGAGGAATGTCTTTCCTCATTCTTGAAACTAATCAGGTCACAAGCAAATAGAAATTGCAAGCAAAAGACACATTTTGAGAACACAAAAGCTACCTGTAGGAGGCTATAATTACCTGTCCGTGATTTTGCTCCATGGAGACCCACTGTGAATCTACTAAAAGCCAATCTGTTGTGGGAGGTTTAAATGAGATTTGTCTTTTATGTGTGAGCAAGGCAAGATGGCACTAAGTAGAAGGTTAAATGCATCTTAATATCTTATAGTTTAAATGACATAAACAGTCTATAATCTAGCTTCATGGTTTTTTTTTTTTCTTAAAGGAAAACACCAACATTTTGGGAAATATATATTTTTTCCGACTTACCCAGACTTAGAGGAGATTGTATTTTCATCTTTGTGCATGTCCATGTTAGCATAACGTGTTGTTAGCTTAGCTTAGCATAAAGACTTGAAGTCTTTAGGAGTCAGTAGCCTACCTCCATCACAGTGAAGAAATACACCTCACAGCAACTCAGTAGCTGTCTTATTTACACAAGGTAACATGTGAATTTGAAATAAAGATGCAGGAAGACGTGGTTTTCTGAGAAGTTAGACGGTTGGAACTATAACCACTGAACACACGTGTATCCTCTTCAGCCTTTTGCTGGCTGTGATCCGTCTGAAGGTAGTTTTAAAAGGTAATACAAAAAAACAAAAAAAATCTCCCTAATTTTTACAATTTCTTTCGCGCACGTGTATTTCAAATACACATGACAACTCCTCTAAGTAAGACAGCTTCAGAGTTGCTATAAGGTGTATTTCTTCAGGTAGGCTATTGACTGAGGTAGGCTACTGACTGATAGGCTTCAAGTCTTTATGCTAAGCTAACAACACGTTAGGCTAACATGGAAATTGAGCCAGTGAATAGACAAAAATGAAATCGAACATCTCGTCTGTTGTCTGGTTCAGTCGGAAAAAGTAGTATTTCCCGAACTGTTGGTTTTTTTTCCTTTAAAAAGGCAATCGTTCAAATCAAACGTCGATGCAAAATGCTTCTTACAGCATTTCCTTCATTATACTGTAGGAACTGTATTTTAGGAAGCAGAAGAGCATTTTTAACCATCTTTTTTCATCGAATTTGGTGTGATCCATCAAATATGTCAACCCCTCCCATTAGGGCGTCATCCTCTAATTGGGAGGAGTGCGGACGAGCACCCCATCAGCCCCCATTGTCTCCTGACAGGCTAGGTTAGCCTGACAAATCACATGAACTCTAATGTGCTATATTCAATGGGAGAATTGCACTGCCCTCAGAAGTGCAAAGGTATTGTGGAACCGATGAGAGAAAGAGAGAGAGAAAAAAAAAAAGCCTCTCTCCAGGAAAGCCAAATGCAATCAAAGATACCCAATACAAGCGACAAAAGACTGATGCTTTTCCTGTTCAGGGTTATATAAAATATACCTTGTTATATTCTCAAGTGTGCAGTTCATATCGTACTGAAGGCATGTATTGCGACTTCCACTTTGCAGGATTTGGCGTCATCTATCTATTACACTGCCACATTCAGCCCCGCGACCGGGGCCACTAAACGCCCGTTTGTGATCCGCGCAGAGAGCTGTCCCCACAATCACATCGATTGGATTTCAAAGCAAAAGGAGCCGCTCGCATTCCAGTTCAAACCGCAGCCGTGCGTTCTCAACGGTCGGTTCAAACGCTCGTGCCCGCAATATTGAAATTCCTTTAGCCTCGTTCATTGTACCTCAAGTGCCAAAATGAAGCGCATTACATTCATTTAGCAGATGCTCTTTATCCATAGCGATTTACAGTTTAGGAGAAGCAGAAGTGCATTTGTCTGATTAACATGGGCGGTAGTGCCAGACCTGGCCAACAACATTCACGGATCAGTGAGAAAAGAAGCCACGTCGCGAAAACAATAACGCAAATAAACCCGGCTAACAAACAACCAAAACACAAATACTGAATGCACGCGGAACAGATTGCATCCACAGTAAAACTACAGCACCTGAATTAGTACCAAAGATAGGAGTGTTAGGGTGTGGGGAGGGATGGAAGGGGGGGGGCAAGATTAACTAAATCTGCAGGCCAGACCACCATGACCATGCTGGGGTAAGGGGGTGGAGGGAGGGGGCACAGTTGTCCCAGCTTTTGTCCTTTTTGCTACCCTGTAGGCAGAGCCTAAGTATTCACACCAATTACAGGCTTCAACAGTTGGCCAGTGATGTAGTGCAGGGGTCAGAGCACCGGGACCTGGAGGACGGCAGGGGGTGAGGAAGGAGGGGAAGAATCTACTGCTACGACACGGATAGACAGAGAGAGAGCTGGTCATACAGGGTTACCCTCGGGCTTACTGCAGTACAGGAGCCCAGAGAGAGCTGGTCATACAGGGTTACCCCCAGCCTTACTGCAGTACAGGGGCCCAGAGAGAGCTGGTCATACAGGGTTACCCCCAGCCTTACTGCAGTACCGGAGCCCAGAGAGAGCTGGTCATACAGGGTTACCCCCAGCCTTACTGCAGTACCGGAGCCCAGAGAGAGCTGGTCATACAGGGTTACCCCCAGCCTTACTGCAGTACCGGAGCCCAGAGAGAGCTGGTCATACAGGGTTACCCCCAGCCTTACTGCAGTACCAGAGCCCAGAGAGAGCTGGTCATACAGGGTTACCCCCAGCCTTACTGCAGTACCGGAGCCCAGAGAGAGCTGGTCATACAGGGTTACCCCCAGCCTTACTGCAGTACCGGAGCCCAGAGAGAGCTGGTCATACAGGGTTACCCCCAGCCTTACTGCAGTACCAGAGCCCAGAGAGAGCTGGTCATACAGGGTTACCCCCAGGCTTACTGCAGTACCGGAGCCCAGAGAGAGCTGGTCATACAGGGTTACCCCCAGGCTTACTGCAGTACCAGAGCCCAGAGAGAGCTGGTCATACAGGGTTACCCCCAGGCTTACTGCAGTACCAGAGCCCAGAGAGAGCTGGTCATACAGGGTTACCCCCAGGCTTACTGCAGTACCGGAGCCCAGAGAGCTGCTCATACAGGGTTACCCCCAGGCTAACTGCAGTACAGGAGCCCAGAGAGAGCTCTCCTGAGGGAGGAGATAATTAGATGACCTCTTAGGCAGGCTGAGCTGAAGACGTCCAGCAGAAGAGGAGACACACCGAGACCCGGGCATCAGACGGAGAAGACCCTAGCGTCAGACGATCATTCCACGGTCAAAGTCACTTGGATGACATTCCGTCCCCATTCTGATGGTTGGTCTTGACAACAGCTGAACCTCTTGACCATGTCTGCATGCTTTTATGCATTGAGTTGCTGCCACACAATTGGCTGATTAGATGACATGTGTATATGTCAGACAGAGGTGACCAGGAGCATCAGACAGAGGTGACCAGGGGCGTCAGACAGAGGTGACCAGGAGCATCAGACAGAGGTGACCAGGAGCATCAGACAGAGGTGACCAGGGGCGTCAGACAGAGGTGACCAGGAGCATCAGACAGAGGTGACCAGGAGCGTCAGACAGAGGTGACCAGGAGCATCAGACAGAGGTGACCAGGGGCGTCAGACAGAGGTGACCAGGAGCATCAGACAGAGATGACCAGGAGCATCAGACAGAGGTGACCAGGAGCATCAGACAGAGGTGACCAGGAGCATCAGACAGAGGTGACCAGGAGCATCAGACAGAGATGACCAGGAGCATCAGACAGAGGTGACCAGGAGCATCAGACAGAGGTGACCAGGGGCGTCAGACAGAGGTGACCAGGAGCATCAGACAGAAGTGACCAGGAGCATCAGACAGAGGTGACCAGGAGCATCAGACAGAAGTGACCAGGGGCGTCAGACAGAGATGACCAGGGGCGTCAGACAGAGGTGACCAGGAGCGTCAGACAGAGGTGACCAGGGGCATCAGACAGAAGTGACCAGGGGCATCAGACAGAGATGACCAGGGGTGTCAGACAGAGGTGACCAGGAGCATCAGACAGAAGTGACCAGGGGCGTCAGACAGAGATGACCAGGGGCGTCAGACAGAGGTGACCAGGGGCGTCAGACAGAGGTGACCAGGATCGTTCAGTAGGATAACAGCAGAGCTGAATCTCTGGACAGTCCTTAAGGAGCTCCATCACTGGCCACAGATGCAGGATTCAACACACCTAAGAGCGGTGCAGATCCACAGTGAGGCCGGGGAGGAGAGCGGGATGCCGTCTGACGTCTTAAAGGCTGCAGGAAGGCCCAGGAGGATTAGAACAGCGGAAAGAGAACACACTCTAGCGGACTGAAGGGGTTTATTCCACAGACTCTGAGGTAAACCTCACCTCCCACTAACCCCTTGCTTCTGGGGCCTCAGCTGGGACTGGAGAAACATGCTGGAACTCCCATTTCCTTGAGTCCCTCAAGTTAATCCCCAGCTCCCGGCTGTCAGGCTCCCCTCCACAAAAATCATTAAACCGGCCAAAAAGAAAACTCAACAATTGGTCACACGTTACAATAAGGTAAATGAATTGCCATTAACTAATCTAGTTGCTAATCATTAATTCATTATGTACATATACATTAAGCATGAAATTTACTTTTCATGAGATGCCTTTTTAACCATTACCTAATGAGTATTTGTTACATGAATATTTATATATTAGCCGACTATAGGGTAAACATTTAATTAGTAAACCATCAACAAATACACTCACCGTTTTTTTTTTCATTCCAGTTTGAATTGGCATTAACTAATGTAGCTGCTCAGATGAACTCATTATACAAATTATGAATGCATACAAATACATTAGCAAAGATAAACAGATCAACTTCACAGTAGTTAGTTCATTAACAACTACAGTAGTTAATGCCAATTCATGTAACTATATTCTAAAGTGTAACCCAAAAAATCAGTAAAACAATGATTTTTGGGAAAGCATTTATTTTGGAGCAAAATGTCACATTGGTGGCCATTTAGCAGGATACCAGAAGAATACGTGTCATGTTTGGTGGGTGTGTATCACACGAGTTTCTGCATATCTACGGAGAAACAGAATTAATTGGGATCTACCCCGGTGGGCTACAGACAATTCCCACAGAGGAAGATGTCAACATGTAAATGTTGTGCGTACGCCTGGATCTCACCACGCATGTGACCCCTCGGCGGACGGAGGCGGAGCGTGTCCATATGGAGCGGACAGACGTGGGAGCGCAGATCTCCACCCCGGCCGCCGCTCCGCTCCATGACAACCGCGGACAGACACAACCTTGAGCTGCACCCACGTGTCCTCCCACACACCAGAGGTGCGGTACGCTGAAGTAAACACGGGGAGGGGAGGATGACGTGCGCAGACCGACAGCGAGGAGAGAATGATAACAGGCGAGGCGAGACTATGCACGCGGACGGGGCGACAGTGGTGAGCAGTCGTCTGTTAGTCGGAGGGCTGCCGGGTTGATCCTGCCCTGGGTGTGTCGGAAGTGTCCCTGAGCAAGATGCCTAACCCCCTAAATGCTCCTGATGAGCTGGTCGGCGCCTTGCATGGCAGCCATTCACTGTTGGTGTGTGAGCGTGTGAATGAATGGGTGAATGAGAAGCATCAATTGTACAGCGCTTTGGATAAAGGCGCTATATAAATGCCAGTTTGAGAGAGGAAGGCGAGGCGTGCGGACATTGTGTGGGCCCTCCCGGGATCGCATCGGGTGAGGGCCCAGAATGGATTTTCCCACGGTTCCTAACGGGGAGGTCAGTGCAGGGGTAACATTTAACCTCCTCAGACCCTGCTTCCTCCAGCCAGGGCAGTACAATTTAACCTCCTCAGACCCTGCTTCCTCTAGCCAGGGCAGTACATTCCTGCTTACTGGAGCTCTTCACATACGGGACATTCAATTAAAATGAAATACTATATTTCCGAAATATTTTCACTGCAACATTTCGTCTTTCAGGACACGTGTATTATGTCAAGAAAGGAGTCGTGGTGGCTAAAGTAAGGATCTTGGGGCAGGCATCAGTTAGTTACAGTTACACACCGAGGACCGGGGTTCGACTCCCGGTCCTGCCAAAGCTGAGTTTGGGCAGCTCTCGTGGCGCAGCATTATTGGCCCGCCTCTCCGAGGGAGGGAGTCAGCAGGGGTTAGTAGGATCGCCAGGTACAGCAGCGCTCCGGTGGCCTCGATACGGCCTGAGGTACGTGTGTCGCTCTCCGGATCGCCTGATCTCTCCAGGCTGCTGAAGAACGCGGTCATAAGCCATATCTCCCCAGTTAACACAAATACTTGGAATAGATAGGGTACAATTGGCTACCACATTAGGAGGAAAATGGATAAATTAGAAACAAATTTACAAGAAAATACTTTCTCCTGGGTCACATGAGGTTAAAATTGGTCTCTATCTTTTGGGGAGGGGCTTTTGTGCTGTATTGCAGTCCTGAGGACTGACGTGCACCACATACCAAAACAAACAGCTATCCCACAATGCATCAACAGGGAGCTGCCATGGACCGGCAATGGAAGGACAAAAGGAACACAAAAAAACATACACACACACACACACACACACGCGCACACACACACGCGCACACACTCACACTCGCACACGCACACACACACACACACACTCACACACACACATACTCACATACATGTACACGTGCACACACGCGCACACACACACACACACACTCACACGCACACTCACATACATGTACAGGGCAAACACCCACTAAGGAAGCCGGAGAGACTCTGAAGGTAGATTATACAAACATTACTTTCTAATTCAGAAACTTGTAGAGCTACAGAAGGGGCAGAAGTAGACCAGCTAATAACCTTTATTGATTTGATGGCTGCATTCCCAGAATCTCAATCATAGACCAGCCAAGCACAGCTCAAAACAGATTCATTTATTTTGAGATTTGTTCCCAAGTGCTATTCCCTAACTGGCCACAAGGGGCTTCCCTATTCCCCAGGCTGTGGCTCTCTCACTGTGACCTGAAAGACCTCCATGCACAGAGCCTGCAGGCAGCACAGCAAGACACTGCAGATCATGTGGCCCATAGAGGTAGAAACACACATGCAGACACACACACTCAGAGACACACACACACAAAGGGACACAAACACACATACACACACACACACACAGGGACAAACACAAACACACAGACACACACACTGGGACACAAATACACATAGACACACACACACACACACACACACATAGAGGCACACACATGCACACACACACACACACACACACGGACACACATGCACACACACGGACACACACACTCAGAGACACACACACACAAAGGGACACAAACACACATACACACACACACACACACACACACATAGAGGCACACACATGCACACACACACACACACACGGACACACACACACACAGGGACACACATGCACACACACGGACACACACACACAGGGACACACAGACACAGGTTGCGGCCCTGCTGGGCTGTGTTCCAGCAGAGAAAAGCATTTTACACATTTCTAAACTGTCAGGGTGACACTCTGAAAGTTCAGAGTGCAGAACGATGTTACTCTGACTGCTGAGAGGGTTCTCCCGCTGTTTCAGGGGAAACCACCACATCTCCTGTTTCAGGGGAAACCACCACATCTCCTGCTGTTTCAGGGAAAACCACCACATCTCCTCTTGTTTCAGGGGAAACCACCACATCTCCTCCTGTTTCAGGGGAAACCACCACATCTCCTCCTGTTTCAGGGGAAACCACCACATCTCCTCCTGTTTCAGGGGAAACCACCACATCTCCTCCTGTTTCAGGGGAAACCACCACATCTCCTCCTGTTTCAGGGGAAACCACTACATCTCTCGATGTTTCAGGGGAAACCACTACATCTCCTGCTGTTTCAGGGGAAACCACTACACCTCCTGCTGTTTCAAGGGAAACCACCACATCTCCTCCTGTTTCAGGGGAAACCAGCACATCTCCTCCTGTTTCAGGGGAAACCACCACATCTCCTGCTGTTTCAGGGGAAACCACCACAGCTCCTGAACCCCAGCCAGAAGAGGAGCAAAGCACATCACCTCCTAAATTTTTGAGTAAACCCAAGCCGATTAAATTAATGGCATGGGAATAAGTGCGATTAATCTGTTTCTTCGCCAGCTTTAAAACACCAGAGTAGATCTCACAAGATTAAATAAACTAGGACGCTGTAAAACTACATCCTGTGGCTAGTATTTGTCATTCTTTGCAAGGAAAACAAACATTTTTGAAACATTTGGCTACTTATTCCAAACAAGAAGGGAACATTACAGTCCGTAATATAATACAGAATAAATGATCCATTTCACCAGCTCGAAATGAGCACATTTAGAATGTCACCAATCTGAGTTTTTATTCACAACGAGCAGTTTGTTGTCACACTACATTTGGGATTCCCTCACAATTTCAACCGATACAGCTCGATATTGGCACACGTTAGCTGAACACAATATCTGAATATTAGTGTGCATATAAACAAGTGAAACTGTGTATAGCCATATTGTTTTACGGTCTGGAAAACAGCATATTAAAATAGATTTAATGCGACAGCCTTAGGCTCCATTTTATTTTCATGCATTTCTTTAGGATTTGGTGTTCTACCTCAGCATTCATCAACAACTGCTCTGTCAAACCAGTCAGGCCTTTCTAAGAACTGCATCTTGAGGGTTTTCAATACTAATGCATGGAGGCAGACCATAAGCAGCTCATACTGAAAGGTTAGAGCAGTCCAACAAACTGCCAGCTGTTAAGGAAGTGGTTATGCAGAGTTACACATTTTATGGCACAACCAGACAAAGCTAAGTGTATTTTTCCCTGTGCGACAGTGCACCATTTTCTTTGGATGTTAACAATGTTTGTTGTTGGGGCAGGGTGAATACAATTTAAATTTCATTTCAGCACAGACTGATTTCCAAAAATTACACTTTCGTATGCAATACAATACAATTGTATATTTACTGATTTACTCTGATCAAGTCCATTTCCCAAGGCTATGATGGCAGCAACTCAGCTAGGAATCAAGTTAATAATAATAATGATAATAATAATAATAATGATGATAGTAATAATAATAATAATAATAATATCATCATCATCATCATCATCATCATCATCACCATCACCATCACCATCATCATCATCATCATCACTATCACCATCATCAGGAATTTGTCCATCGCACATAGCATTTCAAAGCTGATGGAAATGGAAATAACTTAGAGAGGAAAGAAGAAGAAAAAAAGAAAAGAATAGACTGAGCGTCTGAACCTGATCTAATTTCTTAATCCCATAATAGTCACTGGCCCAGGGCTCGGCCAGGGAAGTTTTATTTCCCTTTTTTCAGGGTGCAATTTTCAATCACTATGGTAACAGGATATACAGATATACCGTTTGAAACCTATTTTAAGATGCCATTGCTTTAGCAACAACAGTTCCATATTTTGTGGGTGGTAAAACAAGTGGAGGGGACCTCACCTTCTCTGCATTTTGGAACATAGATTAGAAAACACAATGCAGAATGCTCAATTTGGTGATATCGTCCTCAAATTGGCAAGGGGCTTTGTCCAGTGTTGTGCCTGTGGCTCCATTGTGTTTATAAGCACACCAGCCACAGCTACAATAATCTGTATCCAGTCAAAAACAGCAAATCTTTTCAGTGAGAAAAAACGCTTCCACTTTCACTGTGTTTGAGTTTCTGTAACTGGTTTTAGAGTATTTAGAGTAATTCTGACTCTTTGAAAGTAAACCCCAAAGGGTTTCAGACGTGCGGACTTGAAAGGGTTTTAAGAATAGTAACCATTTTATTTTGGGCTTGTGTCAGGAAAAGGGGGCGATACTTAAGGGGTTAATCAATGGGCTCAAATTACGGTATCAGTCAGCACGTGAGGACCAAAATAATTTCGGCATTTCTCAGTGTATATATGTCTCAGTGTTGCCTGACAACAAGCGTATGACATACTTAGCTGCTCTATGAGTGGTCTGGCAACTCATTCAGGCACGGAAGTGCATCAATAGTTAAGAGGATGCAGGGAAACAGTAGGAAATATTGCTGATGTACAACATGTCACTTGGGTTCATATAACCATCTTAAAACTTGAATGATTTGGGGAAATGGAGCTGCGGTCTGGGGGGGAAGATTCAGTAGATTTGCATGCTGGGGCAAACACATAGCTCGGCGTTGCCTTGGTTCCCCATTTAAATGTTTTCGTTTTCGTGTTTTAAGGCCTTTAAATTAGAGAGATTATTTAGGAGATTTGCCAGCAAAGAACACAGTGCTGGTTTAATACCAACACTTTTAAGTTTATTAATTTGGAATAAATAATTACATCAACTGTTGCTTTTCAATTTCACAGATATTTCAATAGATCACTGTGATGGGCGTAATTATTATGTTGTAATGAAATGGAAATTAGATGAAAATATTGCCTGAACGAGAAAAGTGTCTGAGCTTTTAGTAAAAAAAAAACAAAAACACTGCACTTTGTAGTTTTAGCACACATTTCCTTGAAAACATAACTGTTGAACTGTTGAACTGTTGAATGATAAATTCAACATTGTGATTCAAAACCAAAATGCAAGTACGCGTATATATAGAGACTCCCAATTAGGAATGTCACAGTGCAGTCCCCAGGGGCCACAGCTTCTTTGGGGGAAGCGTGTTTTTCAAAGCAGGTTAACTGTCAGTCAGCCCACTTGCCTTAGAGAGATGATCATGAAGGTCAAGATTAGACCATCACAAAACGTAAACTCACAATGTAGCCTACCATCGGTATGTTGGGATGTAGTTACCATAGCAATATACTGCTCCAGCTAATCCTACAGCAGAGGAGTTAAAGGCCTGACTTGCCACAGAGACTAGCCATGGAGATCAGAGATAGTCAGTAAAAATTTACAGGCCTCTTATTTTTCTTTCCCTTTAGCAGCACACTTATCGGACCAATCCAGTTCCCATGACACACCTTTCAGAGATTTATTTCACCATTTGTAAATTAGGCCACAAATTGATGTAATTACACACAGAGGCAAACAAAGAAGAGTGAAATTAAGAAGAAAAGCTGAGGGGACAGTTCTGTTTTTCTGTCATACGAGTGAGAGTGGCCTGCAGAAGCAGACACTGCCACAAGTACAGGGAAAATCAGGACTGAATGGGAACACTCTGACACAGGGAAAATCAGGACTGAATGGGAACACGCTAACACAGGGAAAATCAGGACTGAATGGGAACACGCTAACACAGGGAAAATCAGGAATGAATCGGAACACTCTGACACAGGGAAAATCAGGACTGAATGGGAACACTCTGACACAGGGAAAATCAGGACTGAATGGGAACACGCTAACACAGGGAAAATCAGGAATGAATCGGAACACTCTGACACAGGGAAAATCAGGACTGAATGGGAACTCTGACACAGGGAAAATCAGGACTGAATGGGAACTCTGACACAGGGAAAAGCAGGACTGAATGGGAACACTCTGACACAGGGAAAAGCAGGACTGAATGGGAACACTCTGACACAGGGAAAATCAGGATTGAATGGGAATGCTCTGACACAGGGAAAATCAGGACTGAGTGGGAATGCTCTAACAAGGAGAATCACAACTGGGTGGGACCGCACTGACACAGGGAAAATCAGAATTGAGCAGAAAACGCTCTGACACAGCAAACATCAAGACTGAGCAGGAACGCTCTAACAGGAAAAATCAGGACTGAGTGGGAAAATCGATATACTGTATGCATTTCAATTGTCTTCATAAAAAATACAAATAATATTATAACAGCCTGCCACCTTTACAGAAGAGACAATATCCTTCAACAGTTGGGGGTGAATACAATAGGAATGATATTGATATTCACTCCAGAAATGGGCTTTTGGAATTGTTTTAATATTTCAAAATGTTCATTTTTCAGGCGGCATATTGGTGCTGAGAGGAAGTCAGGAGAATATTTTTACAATAATAAAATAATCAGAGCTGGGAGAAGCAGCTGGCCTTGGCAGCTCATTGGAGAAAAATCACACAGCAGTTAAGCAAGTGAAAGGATGACCGTGAGAATTATCTGCACCACTGAGGATACAGTTCATTAAATCTATTTTATTTGGGCCTTGCGAGCTTCAAATGCATTTTTAGTAATTCAAGTTTCTTTCTGAGAGATTTAGTTGGTAAACTTTTTTTACGCCTCAAGCGCTTTCATTAAATGATACTGTAGAGGCTGTTTGGCGTGTCAGAAAGGAAAAGAAATGAACAGATACTGTGGTTTTCTCAAATGTTAAACGAAGCTCAGCACAGCTCTTGAAATTCACTACAAAAACAATTCAAATTATTCGCTCAACTGATTTGTAGGCCTACATTCCGGTACCTGGAATAATTTCAAGTTCATGAATTCTCGCCTTACTGTACATAAATCATGACTGCTTTCAAAATAAAGTGAAAACGAAAAACGTATTCTTCAGCAATCACCGAAACAATTATTCAGAAAATGTCTTAAAAGTGGCTTAGAGTGCTGCTCCCGCTGTTAAATGTTAAGAGGCTGAATGAAAAGCCGGGCCTGTTCTAGCAGGTCATCCATCTTATGCAGAAAGCCACATAGGTTTGTACACTGCAGCACTTCTTTCAGGGCTGGAGTGGATGTAGAGGATGCTGGTCCCAGCTCACAGACCACTGCTGCCAATGCCCTCGCAGGCAAATACAAATGAAGTCTAAATACAATTCATCTCTGCAATTCATTGTTTGTCTAAACATGAATAAGCATACAGTGACCATTCAGGTTAAGTTTAATTATAGAAACGGGAGGTTTTTCTGGACACTTCAACACTCTGATGTTTGTGGATGAGCCAAAAGCTTAACTCTGCAGACAATGATTTTCCATTACATTTTGTCGCAAATGAATGCCTATATCGCTATAATTTGCAGAGATTTAAGATTCTTGTGAACAGTCTTCCATGAATAGAATATGTAGGTAGTTCATACAATTTACATAATTATGCCCTGCGTATGTGTATCAATTGTACTGAAATGACTGTATTTGCTAACGAGGGACGCTAAGAAGCAGTGCTATTCACTCATGGGAATCTAACTTATTAAACCTAAACCACTAATGGTGTATCTGTGCATAAAGGTACACTATAGCTATATGCTTTTCCACTGCAAATGAATTCAGAGTTCAGAGCTCAGAATACCCAATTACTCAGTTTGAGACATCTTTATCCAGGCTCTCTGAAGCAAGCTAAAATCATCAGGCTACCTGCTTCAAGCAAATAACAGGTTTCAAATGGCTTGTTTCATTTGCGGCATCCGCCATTATATTGCTACATGAATTTTCCATTGAACTAAATAGAATTAGATCCACTCTAATTCACCTCTAGTGAACAAATTAGTTGAGAGCATCATATGTCGAATTAACTTGTTTCTCATTAGCGTTGACACAATAGCTTTCTGTTGCGCATCAATAATAAGAAATAATTATTTAATGAAAAAAGGGCGATATAGTTAACACTATCAAGTTGACTTGCAATAAATACACATATTTGTCAGGCTCCAGAACAATGAACCCAATAGCGAGACCACAGAAGTTAAAGTTAAAGTCGGCAGACCAAACAGGCAGTGGTCGGATAAATAGAATCGAAAAGCAAAATCATAAAACAGTAAATCAAAGGGAGTCCATACACAGCAGGTCATAGCAGAACAGAAGGACAATCCAAAAGTAAAAAACAAAAATGGGTCAAAACACAGGAAATCAGACATGGAAAATCACTGGAGAGTATGGCTAACGCACATGACAATATGGCAATGAGACACAGAACAGAAACATTTGCGCCATGTAAACACTTAAACTGACGACTTTCTTTGGATGAAATGCATATTCTTCCTGCGCATGTCCGTTCACAGGGTGAGCGATGTCACCGACGTTTAACCCAGCCGGGGAAACCGTCAGATGCCTCTGGGAGACTGCCTTTTTTCTTTGGCAAAAACAACATTAAACATCAAAAGAACTAAAAACCGGAAAGGCTCACCGGTGTTCGACAAAATGAATGAAAGCAGAATCTACAGACATATCGACCAAATAGAGAAATGCTGGAAAAGTTAAGACCACAAGCTAATGGGCTAAAAGCCGATTGAAAAAACACGGTTCCGATCCAGCCATTTTTCAATTCCTCGAACCTTAACGTGGTAAAGCTGCTATTGTGCTCACCTTCTCTCGTTTGTTTCAATACAATTGTATTCAGCAGACGCTGCTGCCTGAAACGTGCAGAAATGCTAATATTGCACATAATAAACAATACATATTTGGAGATGTGCGAGAAAGTGTATTGTGTAGCTGCACAAGATCATTCTGCGCATGTCAAAATTATTATTCAGATTAAATGCTTGGCTTGTAAATGCACACCTTAATCATATCAGATTTATTCAGCGTGCATGTAAACAGTCCATTTGGAATGTTCAATCGGAACAAATTATTCGTAATGAAGAAATATTCTGCATGTAAACGCGGCTAATGAATAGCCTATGCTCACTGAAAAAAAAAAAGAACAAATTGCACATGAACAGCCAATCAGTTTAACAGAACATCATAATTCATCGCAGTTCAAGCTGTTTCTCGCGCTGTGTTTATCTTGCATGTTCATATCTTGATGACGATAAAAATACAATATGTCACGCAGCCCACCATCAAGAATTTGATGATGGGAAGCATTAAAAACCTAATCGTCTCGGTCTCCATTCCACCTCTTTCTGTCTCCATGGCGTCTCCATGGAGCACCCATGCCGTTTCCATGGCGTTTCTATGGCATCTCCATATGCCAGGTTTTGAGGTTTTTGTTTTTTTTCAGCACAATAATTTAGCCATCATCAGCTGCTAAACTAGTTGCGGAAGAACAGCTGGTGCGGTGAGGAATGCGTGGGGAGTTTTTTGGGAACGCTGGAGGAAAATGAGAAAGAAGGACTCCCGGTCCTGACACAGGGACGTGCTGAGGCCCCCAACAGAGCGCTATCTGATCTGTCTGTTTCACAATCTTTCATCACTGCGTGTTGAGAGAGAGAGAGAAAGAGGGGGAGCGGGGAGAGAGAGGGGTGGGCAGAAAGAGAAACAGAGAGAGGGAGAGGGAGATGGGGAGGGCAGAAAGAGAAACAGAGAGAGGGAGAGGGAGATGGGGAGGGCAGAAAGAGAAACAGAGAGAGAGAGAGGGAGTGAGAGAATAGAAATAAACATGGCTTTGATATTCACTTCAAAAGGTACCTCCATGCTTCAAACAGTTCCCCCTTGTTTTGTGCCTCTATTGAACAACCTTCTTTTGACAGAGCGCGGTGGGGGGGGGGGGGGGGGGGGTTGCTGGGGGGGTTGTTTTTTTTTGTTTTTTTTCTGGAAATGACATGAAGTTCCTTGTCCTTAGTGACATGTGCCCACCTGGAGTGTCGTGCGGTGGAGATTTTCACATTGCCTTCTTAAAATTAGCCAAGCACGTCCTTTTTCTCTTTGTGGGAGAGCTCTGAGTTCGGAGGAGGGAGGGTCAAAGGAAGGTGAGCGCAGAGTTGGAGGGAGGGGGGCATTTGAGGGCATGACAGGCAGGGCTAAAATGGAAGACTAAGAAAAAGTAGAGAACAAGATTGTGAACAATAATTGAATGGAACAGAAAACAGGCAATCCCTATAGCCCTGAAGACTTCATCCACACTATTAGCTTCAGACAACCACAGGGCCTGCTCTATCTGTGTGTGTTAGGGGCCCATCAGCTTCAGAATACCACAGGGCCTGTTCTATCTGTGTGTGTTAGGGGCCCATCAGCTTCAGACTACCACAGGGCCTGTTCTATCTGTGTGTGTTAGGGGCCCATCAGCTTCAGACTACCACAGGGCCTGTTCTATCTGTGTGTGTTAGGGGCCCATCAGCTTCAGAATACCACAGGGCCTGCTCTATCTGTGTGTGTTAGGGGCCCATCAGCTTCAGACTACCACAGGGCCTGTTCTATCTGTGTGTGTTAGGGGCCCATCAGCTTCAGACTACCACAGGGCCTGCTCTATCTGTGTGTGTTAGGGGCCCATCAGCTTCAGACTGACAGGGTAGTTGGCTTTAGACTACAGGGAGTGGATTGGGGGGGAGGTAGAGGATGAGAATAGTGAACTGTCAGCTGGAACAAGCTCCTCTCCCTTCTTACTGCGGAACCTCCCTGAGCCTGAAAAAGACAGGGCATACAATCCCACAATAAAACCCCCGTTTTCCAGCCATTACATTTTACTGTGAGCTCCACCATTTGACCACAGCTAAACGAAAGAGGGGGACATAAGGGGAGGAGCACGGGAGAACGCAGGAGGGACGGATGAGATGGATACGCAGAAGAGTACTCTCAAACATGTTTTTTAATAAAAGGTGCTCAGACACAAAGAATGCCCTTGGAAATTCTGTGTCATAAGCATGAGTCACCATGCATATGATTACGGGCTTTTCCGCTCACGGTATACTTGAAACAAGGGCGGTACAGTAGGCGACTCCTCCGGGCACGGACAAAAAGAGTGAGAGCAATGTCCGTGAAGCGGCGTCTCCGCCTGACTCTCGGCACTTCTATATATAAACAAACACGCAGCTGTTTAAGTGTTACCCTCAGGCCTGAGGCCTGCTGGATTCAGGCAGGAGATGTGGATTAATAACACAGTGCCCGCACAAGTCTATCAGTGTCTGCAGCCCACACACAGAGCTGGCTGCCAGGAAACTTCTGCCACTTTTTTATTTATTGTCATAGCAACCGTTTGGCCTTAAAATTGATACATGCCACTGGCAGATGGGTGTGGCAGACGGGCGGTCTTTTCGGGATAATTTGTAGTACGGCTGAAATGCTGTCATTAGTAGCTAAAAAAGAATGATGAACCCCTTGATTTAGGAGATTATCAGACACTTGATTGATGAAACGACTGCACTGTCATTATAGATATGACAATAACAGTACAATGCGCGGAAGAAACCGCAGCTCCGATACCAGAGGAAACAATAGTGACAATTAAAAAGAACTGAACACACAGACACAGCCAGAAACAAACACATACACACACACACACACACTGAACAAGATGACATATGTATATACTATATATCAGTATGCCTGGATTTGAATGTGAGAAAAACACAAGTACTATGTATTACTTCCATCAAAGCTTCTTACAACAAACAGAAAGTCGGTCCATTTCAAGACAACCAGCTATGCAAGATAAAAACAAGATCAGAAATAGCTTTGGGTTCATTATTTGATTAAATCGCTTTGAGTGGCTTCATTAAATTATCGGAAATGGCAACCTTTAAAGCCAGGCATCTTGAGACGCTGATTGAAAGAGTTACTCACTGTTTCCCTGGATAATATAAATGTTTTCCCCCAGGGGAAATGTACAGTTAATAGACTAAACACTCTGACATAGTCATGTGTGTGCCTGGGTGAATACTGCCATTGTCTTTGCTAATCTTGCTGACAAACTGGATTGCTTAGAGATATTTTAAACCGCAGTTTTTAATCACCAAATATTTTCAAGATGAACATTTAATGCTTTGAAGTTTCTCCCACAGCCCCTGCAGTTTGCCAACTGTGAACAGATATCCGCAGAAAGAGCTGAATATGAATGTTACGTCCCAGAAGTTAGCAATAAAAAAAAATAGTGCTTATGCAAAGACGGCAGAGGCGAAACACAATGAGAATTACACAGATGTCAATCTGGGGAAAGCCCCGAGGTCATATGGCAGCTTATTACACGGGGAAGCATAATGAGGAACGGTCTAATTGCGACAGAAATAGACGCGTAATATATGCGCAATTTATTAAACCGAGGAATCTAAATATAATAACTTTTATTTATAAGGCTGTTTACTGCCCGTGCCACCATCCGTTCATTGACAGACATGCTGCTTCTTAGGAGGCTGAACTGCCGTCGTTAGTTAAATTAATTAAGCGTAAAAATATGTGGTGACAGGAAGCCCTCCCCGATGACTAGAGAGCTGGGAACTGACACAGTCGTTCTGAGATGCCAGATTAGTCAAGTCCCACTTTAGCTGCGTGATAAAACCTCACTGCTTCAGCATTTGAAAGGCTCCTTCATCTGAGATATTTTATTGTGAACCGTTTTTTTTTTTTTTTTTTTTTTTTACAGAGCTATTTTTCCAGTTGGCAAAGGTTTGATTCGAATACATGCAGCCTGCGGTCCTGTTTCTTAAAAGATTTACCCTTTAAAATGGATCATTACTGAGGCTGTACAGTACAGGACACAAGGGGCCAGTTTTTCAGACACAGATTAAGCCTGGTCCTGGAATAAATTACATTTTGAATGGTGATTCGCCATACAAAACTCAATTTAGTGCAGGACCAAGCTCAATCTGAATTCAGCCAAGCAACATTTAGGAATGTCATGTACATAGAGAAAACAATTGCGTTTCCACTGAAGGTCTACGATTTAATTTAACCCTATTACCGGTGGGAAATACAGCACTCCTCCTAATCAAACGTTAATAACACAAACGTATCTTAATCGATTTTTGATGCATGAAATGTGTTTAAAAGCAGATGGTCACAAAATCATTTTTTTTATCTCATAAAAAGCCAGTCCTTTACGCATGCAAAAAGGGGTGGGGTTAACCATAGGTCTGCCAAAGCAAAGTACTGCTTCAGTCAGTAAATTTGACTGACAACACCGTACATCCAATCGGAAAACTCCATTGTGCAATTGATCCCAGTAAATCTAATAACAGTTCTAAGCCAACCAGAGCTGGATATAACCTCCCCCGAACGTGACCACTTTGGCTGTTACAAGAAAGGAGAGAGAAACATTTTAGGAGTATTATCGTGTGAACAGTGGTTTCGTGTTTCATTTGGCGGTTTGAAGAATTTCGCTGGCAGGGAAAAAATAATTACGAGATCCCAACAGTAGGGGCAGTTGCATTGCATTTCGGTCTATAACAGGCAGCAAGGTTATTTGTAGCCAGATTGCCCATAGTCCATAGTGGTTTCGGGTTTGCTTCTCACACAACCACCACCAGGTGGCAAATGTGAATCTTCACTGCAGCACTTAACCTCGTTAGCGCTGACATCTCGTATATAACTTTTCAAGATTTAAATCGATCCCATAGTGCTGTTTATGGATGGTGCGACAGAAACTTTCGATGCCTTTGACCGCAATTAATCTCCCCCTGCCTGGCAGATCTCCCAAGGCAGAAGCACCAAATGAAACATGAAACCACTGTACACCATTATTTGTACAGTTAAGCTAGTTGTATATACTTTGTTAGATGAACAGTGTATAGTTTATAATTTTATAATTTTCTGTGATGTTGTTGTTTGGACATTTTCACCTTTGAGTGACAGATATAGACCTTATGTGTTGACTGTGTGTTATAAAATACAATAAATACAAAGTTTTTTCTCTTTTTTGTGTCTTTCATTCCTGTTCACAGACAAATAATACAATGAAATCACTGTTTGATGGTTTGTCCGTGTAACTGAGACTGTTCTGGAAAACATAAGTCATGGTGAGCGTAAAGGCAGACTAAAGTTAGGAGTTAAAAACTAAGAGGAGGGAAAACCGGCTGAAATATGTGTCGGTTTCTGAGGGTAAAGCGTGGAAGTTCAAATGCGCTCCAGGTTCTGCATTTAGGGCCAACTGTTCTCCGGTTACCAAGGAGATTTGTAACCTTTTTACAAATTGCTCCTCGCTCTCTTTTTTGCCTCAACAAATTCTAATGTGCAATGTTACATTATCATTATTATTATTATTATTTTTATTATTATTATTAATTCATTTGTTTACTTTTAAGGCTGCATCTTTAATTTTATTGGGGTTCTTTCAAACACTCCAGAGACAGATTTTAATCTCATAAGAGATTTAAATATCAGTTTTGAAAGTGCATATTTGGATACTGATGAAAGGCACAGTAAATTAAAAGATTAAAAGTATTCTAAATAAAAATCAACTGGAAATATTTTCATAGAAGTGTTCCGCCAGCTGGAATTGCAGATAGCAGTGTCCTAATTATGATCCTGATTTCAATTCAACAAGGACCGGTTTAATAAACACCATGATATTAATGAACAGTATGAATACAATATTATTGATGAAAGATTAATAGATTGCCCCAGATTGTTTACCTGAGAACATAACCACCTCTATAGACGAAAATGCTAACACTTATGTACAGTCCCCTCCAAACAGCAAAGTCAATTCCTTTGTTTTTGCTATACAGTGAGGACAATTGAGTTTGATACGAATTTCAGCTTTTATTTTCTGGTATTTTTATCTAGATTTGTTAAACAAGAACACATCACCTTTTGTATCAGACCGCCCATTTTTTAGGTGAACAAAAGTATTGGAACATGTGACTGACAGGTGTTTATTGTTGCCTGGATGTGTCCTGTTAGATTGATTGGTTAAACAATAAATATTTCTGAATGTCTACTTGGTTTCAGCCTGGGGTTTTGCCTCTGAAGACTGCATTTGTGTTCGAGAAGATTAACCAAAATGAAGACCAGAGAGCTATCTTTGTGACAAAAGCAGCCATTTTGAAGCTTAGAAAAGAGGGAAAATCAATCAGAGCCATTGCACAAGCATTGGGGATAGCATGTACAACAACTTGAATGTCCTGAAAAAGAAAGAAACCACTGCCGTACCGGTCGACCAAGGAAAACAACGGCAGTTATTGACAGAAACATTCTGAGGGCTGTGAAGAAAACCCCCAAAACATCAGTTAATGACATCACAAACAATCTCCACAGGACAGGGGAGAAGGTATCTTTATCAACCGTTCAAAGAAGATTTATAGAGCAGCAATATAGAGGCTATACCACAGGATGCAAACCACACATCAGTAATGCGAATTGGAAGGCGAGATTACAATTTCCAAAGAGGTACAGATGAGCCACAAGCCAAAAGTTCTGGAACAAAGTTTCTTGGACTAATGAGACCTCTTTAGATTAAACTCTACCAAAGTGATGGAAAGGCCAAAGTGTGGAGAAAGAAGGAATCTGCTCATGATCCAAAACGTACAAGCCAAGCTCATCATGGAGAGGGCTCACTATTCTTTAATGATGATGTAATTCATGATGGTAGCAGTAGGATGAATTCATAAGTCTACAAACTGCCAACTTACAGAGAATTGTGTCGAAACTAATTGGGAGGAACTTCATAATGCAGCAAGACAACAACCCAAAACAGACTGCCAACACAACAAAGCACTTCATTAGGGAGAAAAAGTGGATGTGGTTTTAGACTGGCCAAGTCAATCACCAGAGCTTACCCCAATTTGAGCATGCATTTCACCTCCTGAAGAGGAGATTGAAGGGAAAAAACCCCCGAAACAAACAACTGAAAGAGGCTGCAGTAAAAGCCTGGAAAAGCATCACAAAAGAAGAATGCAACAGTTTGATGATGTCAACAGGCTTGATGCAGTTATCGGGTGGTCTGATACCAAAGGTGTTATGGTCTAAGTAGTTTAACACATCTAGGTGTAAATACCAGGAAATAAAATGAGAAATTCTGTATCTTGTTCATCTTTTTATCTCCCAAATGTATTCAATGTAAAAACAATGAGCAAAGAATTGGCCTTCCTGTGCCAATATTTTTAGAGGGGACTGTATATTCTGAACAATTAGCCTACCTGGATGTACACTCAGTGACTACTTCATTAGATAGACCTGTGCACCAGCTTGTTAATGCAAATATTTAATCAATCAATCATGCTGCAGCAACTAAATGCATAAAAGCAGGCAAACGTGGTCAATTCAGAACCTTGAGGTCATTTTTCAAAACTGTAGACACAAAACTCAAAACAGATAATCAAAATGTTGTTTGCTTAGCGAAATCACTTGTTAACATTGACACAACTTTTTTTATGACTTCTAACAAGCATCTTTCAATACTTAGTTGACTTTTTCAAAACTCTTCATACAACTCACAGCACCAACAGCTTGGCACAACAATTCATTTCATGTTCAAAATGCATCAAACTAACAACATCACTTCGGCATTATTCTCACAAGTTTGTGCACAATTTTCCAAACCTTAGACCCAAGACTCAAACACTATCTGCCTGTGCAATCCTATCACTGTGCATTCATATCTTTGGAGAAATCTTGCACTTACAAACTCACTGCTTCAAATACCTAATTTCTCATGAAATACTGTATTTGTTTAGATCCCCCACACACAAGATACCTACAGTACCTTGAATATTGCTGTAAAAATCTGTTTCAATATGGTTCTTTTAAGGAAATAGTGGAAACAGTAGAAGAGAGTAGAATCAATTGCAATTACGACACAGGTTTATTTAAATTGCTAACGAGTAGTTTTTTCGATACCGAGTTTACTTTTTCAGAACTGTTGACACAGTTCGAAGAGGAGCACTGACTTTTTGACAAAAAATGCAAAGAAATCATTTCTCAGTCAGGTTGAACAACTAAAAAAACAATACATTTCTGCAGCCCAATTTGCAAATGACTGACAGAAAAGAGTGCATCTACTGTACTGCCACTGCTTGGTAGTGTTTTTTTAGATCATTGTTCTATGATTAACAAAAAAAATCTTGTTGGAAGAAAACGAGTGCTGGCATTTTGCAGGTTTGCAGTGTTTTGGTAGTTTTGGTGCATTGTGTGCATGAAATTAACTATTGTGCCAACGTGCATGAATTATAGCTCAACTGCAGTGAATTGCACTGTCCTCTACCAGGTACTCCCCTGCCCCCCTCCCCCACCTCTAAGGCGAGGACCAAGTCCACCTCTCCGAGTGGTACCCCACCTGTCATCTGCCATTCCATTGATCATCTCTACCTCCTCTTCCTCCCCCTCTCACTGCTTGACCTGTATTCTAACATGGACCATCTGACTACTCTGATTCTAACATGGACCATCTGACTACTCTGATTCTAACATGGACCATCTGACTACTCTGATTCTAACATGGACCATCTGACTACTCTGATTCTAACATGGACCATCTGACTACTCTGATTCTAACATGGACCATCTGACTACTCTGATTCTAACATGGATCATCTGACTACTCTGATTCTAACATGGACCATCTGACTACTCTGATTCTAACATGGACCATCTGACTACTCTGATTCTAACATGGATCATCTGACTACTCTGATTCTAACATGGACCACCTGACTACTCTGATTCTAACATGGACCATCTGACTACTCTGATTCTAACATGGACCATCTGACTACTCTGATTCTAACATGGACCATCTGACTACTCTGATTCTAACATGGACCATCTGACTACTCTGATTCTAACATGGATCACCTGACTACTCTGATTCTAACATGGACCATCTGACTACTCTGATTCTAACATGGACCATCTGACTACTCTGATTCTAACATGGATCACCTGACTACTCTGATTCTAACATGGATCATCTGACTACTCTGATTCTAACATGGACCATCTGACTACTCTGATTCTAACATGGACCATCTGACTACTCTGGTTGTAAGCCCGCGTGATAAAGGATGGTGATGAAATATTGCATCTAACGATAATGGGGTAAAATTGATCATGTTCAAAAGTAATTGGAGTCAATCAATTTCTTTATCATTCTTTAACATTCATGATCAAAACATGGAATGTTTAATAGTACTAGGTTTCCGTAAAACTATGCTTTGGAAGTAATATTTCCGCTTACTTATTATTTTGAATGAATGAAAAGACAGTCATGTAGCGTAGTGGTTAAGGTACATGACTGGGACACACAAGGTTGGTGGTTCTAATCCCGGTGTAGCTACAATAAGATCTGCACAGCCGTTGGGCCCTTGAGCAAGGCCCTTAACCCTGCATTGCTCCAGGGGAGGATTGTCTCCTGCTTAGTCAGCTCTGAATAAGAGTGTCTGCCAAATGCCAGTAATGTAATGCAATGTGTATTTTGTTTTGAAAGACTAATACTTTGTGACTGGTGATTTGGTTCATCAAACAAATTATCTTTGGTTTATGTTTACTGGATTCAAGCAATTGAAAAAATGTTTTGAAGATTTTGTGTCTACAGTTGTTCTAGACTTAATTGAATCCTGTTATTTATTTGCTTTCTTGCTTTAGTGCTCTCGAGTGGGGGTTCCAGTTATAACCAGTATCACAGTTTACTTCCTTTGGTGCAGGAAGTTTTGCCATGCTATACCAACAGCAAAGTGGTGCTGGGGTATATTTATGACCAAACAAGGAGGTTCTATGTCTACGTGAACAACAGGGCTCTACGTACTCAGCAACCCATGACCCCTGACCAGTGGCGATACATTCCCACGCATTTTAACCCAGCAGACCATGGGCTTGCTCTGATCGCCAAGAGACACTCGAACCTGTTGACCCAGAGTCCAAATCTGAGATACGCCCACAAGTAACTGCACACCTCACCGATGTACCCAAGAACACGGTGAGTTCAGAGCGGTTTCAAGGTTTCTCTAAGTTCAGCACCCTCAGCAGGGCTGATCCACGAAGTCTGTTCCTTCTCCCAGCTCACCCAAGAGGCATATCTGCAGCCAGGGCCCTTCGGAGGAAAAACAAAAACAAAACTAAAAGATATTTAAGTATTTCTTACTGCAATGTTAAAGTATTGTAAAAACAACTAAACAGCGAAGCTATATGTATTTTCCCTTAATTTCATTTAATGGTCAGTTTTCATATGTTGTTTCTTCAGGCCTGCAGGCCTGCACTAATAAATAATTGGAAATCAATAACCAGCATTTTTAAGTGGTTAAATGACAAACAGTAAGTGTATAAACAGAACCACTGCCAACCCGCATTTCCTCGGACTGCACCACGTTGTAAAATGAGTGTCATGTAAGTAGGACGGTTTGGTTGGTTCCTACATACTGACACGTGGACGTTTGACATGCGGAGACAGAAATACTGAACGCTAGTTAGCACACGGTAAAAAAATCCAGTGTGAAACCACTTCTTACACAGTAGCCCGCCTACGGCGCGGTTTCCGAACGGACTTCTGTTCGCTTCCGTTTAACTGCGCCGCCAGCCTCGCGTTGCCGTCCACCTTTCCACCGTCACTGTGTGTTTGTAAAGCCTTCCGCTCCTCCTCCGCACAAGACCCTTCATCAGCGACACTCCAGAGTCTTCTCCCCTTTCGTAGGACGTGTCACGGTGGCACGACGCGTCACTGCGTATTTACCGACTTATCGAGCCCGCTTTCAACGATAACGGGTAAGGGACCGCGGAGAACGGCAGCGCAGCAGTCGTCCCTGGCTGCAAAGTGTATGCCGCGCTTCCTGTTGATAGTGGAATATCAAATCAAAGCGTCGGGGAGCTGACAGTGAGAAGGCGGCGGACCCCAAGGGGGAAGCGGGAGAGTAAGAGCGCCAGGGACCGGCTCCTCCACCGGCAGAGGAGCTGACGCAACACTACGGCGAAGGATGAATAATGAATTCTTCTGCCGTTTGATGTCCTGTTGAGAACGTCCCCGGAGACCCGGGAATGGAGTATTTCAACGGGGGCACTCACAGGCACCGAGCGTTCCGCCCATCGCAGCCGTAATTCGAAGGCAATTCACGCGATCATTCGCGCTGAGATGGCGGGGCGCGCGTGGCGTTCGAGCGACTCTCGCTGCACCGAAACCTCAGGGAATCCGGTTGTTTAATGCGAGAACGCGCTAGGAAAACCAGCATGTAGCGGCCCAGTTTAACGCAACTGCAATGCTGTTCAGTTTGTGCTCAACTGTAACATTTTTTTACCCATTTACTTTTTGTTCATTCGTGATTTAGACATTTTGAATTTTACTCACAAACTGTACAGGCTGGACCCAGAGTGCCAGAAGCCAAGAGAATTAACTTATGCCTGTGTCCTTTTCATATTAAAAAGGAATGGTGTGCTTCACAACTACATGATCAGAAGTATCATCTTCCAAGTGCTCTCATACTGGAAAGTGAAATTACTTATCCTGGTCTGTACATTTTATTATTGACTGCAGTTCTCATTTGGGGTCTGCTTTTCTTTCATTATTGCTTCCAAAAGAGCCCCATCTACACCGGATCATTGATTCATCTCAAGCAACTGACAATTAGCTTATTCGCAAAGTACATCCCTGAAATCCATAATTACCTGGACAGGGTCATAGTGCAGCAAGGTTAGGAGCCTGACCTATGAAGTCACTCAAATTTCAGGAATAAACAGCATTTCAGCAGTAATGAGGCCTTCACATGTTCCTGTAAAACGTGTTTATGGGCCAATATTTAACAGAATTCATTGAGAAAGTTAGCGTCCATGGGCAAAATCTTTTCAGGCGACTCATTGATCAATCATTGAGCATTAATTATCTAACCGTGAACGTTTGATTACTAACAACATTCATTCTACAAGATGAAGCAATTACACGTCCAACAATGTCACCTTGTTTGAGGCATGAATGCGAAATGGCTGCTATGTCCTGGCGGGGTGGGGAGGGGGGGTGTGCGTGTTCTCCCAGCAAACAGAAGACTGGAAGCGTATTGATTGGTTGAGGACGGTACGACAGCTCCAGGCTGGCCACTCAGCCACTCCCCACCCAGCGAGGCCGATATTATCTGAGAGACTTCATGCATTTTAAGTGGCCCTTAGAGTACTCACGGAAATCAGGAATGCCACTGCACAGCAGTGGGAAAGGACATAATGACTGGCTTTCTAGGCGAGGGCCTGTCTGTGTGGATAAAGTGAGTGGAAAATCCTTAATGCATCTGTGATTGGCTTGAGTAATAATATTTAGCTTTACAGGTGGATGGCTGTAAGAGTAAACTGAGCTGTGATTGGTCTGAGGGAGTAAGAGATGAATGGATGCAATAGTAAACTGAGCTGTGATTGGTCTGAGGGAGTTTTGATGGATGGAAGTAAAAAACTACAGTGGATCTTATCCGTGTACTGCTCTGCAGGTTACCCTGAATACGTCATACATATGATATTTACATAATAAAAATGATAATAATACTCGCTGGTTGTCCTGTGGTAGTAAGGGATCAACTACAGAAACTCTCCCAAATTCTTTACATCTGCAGAGAGTAACACCCAGCTACATTTCAGATTAGTCTGGTTCGCCTTGTTGGCAACCTCCTAAAATACTTTACACAGCTGCCCACATCACCTGTCCAACCCTCAGCCTGTTATCACTGTGATGCTGTTATTTTGTACAACAGCTGTGCTCATTCACAGATCCCGCCCTCCTGCCCAGACCCCACCCCCGAGGGGGGGGGGGGGGGGGTTAAATCCAATTTACTCTGGACGCCTGAGAATAGTCTCCCCACTGTCCTATAGTACACAAGGAACGGGGAAATGATGGGGAAGATCAGACAGGCGTTTGTGGAGATTAGGTCTGAACAGGGAAACGCGTCTGCAGGCAGCGGAGGGGAGATAATCAACCAGAGCATTCAGCCGACCCTCAGGCCAGGCAGCGGCTCCCTAATGGAACCTTTCATGTCCAAAGTCATTCAGATAAACACTGACGACTGAGCAGAGTTAAACCCTGAAGACTGAGCAGAGTTAACCCCTGAAGACTGAGCAGAGTTAACCCCTGAAGACTGAGCAGAGTTAAACCCTGAAGACTGAGCAGAGTTAACCCCTGAAGACTGAGCAGAGTTAACCCCTGAAGACTGAGCAGAGTTAACCCCTGAAGACTGAGCAGAGTTAAACCCTGAGGAGTGAGTTAAACACTGAGGAGTGAGTTAAACACTGAGGAGTGAGCAGAGTTAAACACTGAGGAGTGAGCAGAGTTAAACCCTGAGGAGTGAGTTAAACACTGAGGAGTGAGTTAAACACTGAGGAGTGAGTGGAGTTAAACACTGAGGAGTGAGTTAAACACTGAGGAGTGAGTTAAACACTGAGGAGTGAGTTAAACACTGAGGAGTGAGTGGAGTTAAACACTGAGGAGTGAGTTAAACACTGAGGAGTGAGGGGAGTTAAACACTGAGGAGTGAGCAGAGTTAAACACTGAGGAGTGAGCAGGGTTAAACACTGAGGAATGAGTTAAACACTGAGGAGTGAGGGGAGTTAAACACTGAGGAGTGAGCAGAGTTAAACACTGAGGAGTGAGTTAAACACTGAGAAGTGAGCAGAGTTAAACACTGAGGAATGAGTTAAACACTGAGGAGTGAGTTAAACACTGAGGAGTGAGCAGAGTTAAACACTGAGGAATGAGTTAAACACTGAGGAGTGAGTTAAACACTGAGGAGTGAGCAGAGTTAAACACTGAGGAGTGAGTGGAGTTAAACACTGAGGAGTGAGCAGAGTTAAACTCTGAGGAGTGAGTGGAGTTAAAAACTCAGGAGTAAGCAGAGTTAAACACTGAGGAGTGAGTGGAGTTAAACACTGAGGAGTGAGTTAAACACTGAGGAGTGAGTTAAACACTGAGGAGTGAGGGGAGTTAAACACTGAGGAGTGAGCAGAGTTAAACACTGAGGAGTGAGTTAAACACTGAGAAGTGAGCAGAGTTAAACACTGAGGAATGAGTTAAACACTGAGGAGTGAGTTAAACACTGAGGAGTGAGCAGAGTTAAACACTGAGGAGTGAGCAGAGTTAAACACTGAGGAGTGAGTTAAACACTGAGGAGTGAGTTAAACTCTGAGGAGTGAGTTAAACTCTGAGGAGTGAGTGGAGTTAAACACTGAGGAGTGAGCAGAGTTAAACACTGAGGAGTGAGTGGAGTTAAACTCTGAGGAGTGAGTGGAGTTAAACACTGAGGAGTAAGCAGAGTTAAACACTGAGGAGTGAGTGGAGTTAAACACTGAGGAGTGAGTTAAACACTGAGGAGTGAGTTAAACTCTGAGGAGTGAGTGGAGTTAAACACTGAGGAGTAAGCAGAGTTAAACACTGAGCAGTGAGTGGAGTTAAACACTGAGGAGTGAGTTAAACACTGAGGAGTGAGCAGAGTTAAACTCTGAGGAGTGAGTTAAACACTGAGGAGTGAGTTAAACACTGAGGAGTGAGCAGAGTTAAACACTGAGGAATGAGTTAAACACTGAGGAGTGAGTGGAGTTAAACACTGAGGAGTGAGCAGAGTTAAACACTGAGGAATGAGTTAAACACTGAGGAGTGAGTTAAACACTGAGGAGTGAGCAGAGTTAAACACTGAGGAGTGAGCAGAGTTAAACTCTGAGGAGTGAGTGGAGTTAAACACTGAGGAGTAAGCAGAGTTAAACACTGAGGAGTGAGTTAAACACTGAGGAGTGAGTTAAACACTGAGGAGTGAGTTAAACACTGAGGAGTGAGCAGAGTTAAACTCTGAGGAGTGAGTGGAGTTAAACACTGAGGAGTGAGCAGAGTTAAACACTGAGGAGTGAGTTAAACACTGAGGAGTGAGCAGAGTTAAACACTGAGGAGTGAGTTAAACACTGAGGAGTGAGTTAAACACTGAGGAGTGAGTGGAGTTAAACACTGAGGAGTGAGTGGAGTTAAACACTGAGGAGTGAGTGGAGTTAAACACTGAGGAGTGAGCAGAGTTAAACACTGAGGAGTGAGTTAAACACTGAGGAGTGAGCAGAGTTAAACACTGAGGAGTGAGTGGAGTTAAACACTGAGGAGTGAGTTAAACACTGAGGAGTGAGTGGATTGATTAGTACTGGCTTCCCCTCTGCATGATCCCTCCACTCACATTCATAAAGCTATCAAACACTGGGTCAGCGGTCTAGAAAAGCATACATGCATATTGTTTCATAAGAATGAATATTATCAGTCTGTTTTCATATGATGAATCATATGACATTACATTACATTACATTATTGGCATTTGGCAGACGCTCTTATCCAGAGCGACGTACAACAAAGTGCATACCCATAACCAGGGATAAGTTCGCTGAAAGACCCTAGAGGTAAGTACAATTTCAACTGCTACCTGTACAACAAAGATAAGGACAAGGGCCATTTTTTTTTTTTTTTTTTTTTTTTTTGAACAAACAAACAAACAGAGCAAAAGTCATCAAAGTTAACTATCCAAACACTGCTTACCTAGCCAACTAAAATACCGATACACAAGTCACAGAGACAACAATTAAGGTTCACAGGGAGGTAGGGAGGGATGGGGAGAGGTGCTGTTTGAAGAGGTGTGTCTTCAGCTTGCGCTTGAAGGTGGGGAGAGATTCTATAGTTCTGACCTCAACGGGGAGTTCGTTCCACCACCGTGGAGCCAGAACAGACAGTAGTCGTGAGCGTGAGGTGGAGGTTCTGAGAGGGGGAGGTGCCAAGCGGCCTGTGGAGGCTGAACGAAGAGGTCTGGCAGGGGTGTAGGGTCTGATGATTTTTTGCAGATAAGCTGGGGAAGACCCTTTAACTGCTTGGAAGGCTAGCACCAATGTTTTGAATTTGATGCGAGCCATGACAGGCAGCCAGTGGAGGGAAGTAAGCAGGGGGGTGACATGTGATTTGACATGTGATTTGTTTAGTAATGCTCACCATTGTGTGCTTCACAATCTTATAATATAGGTATAATATTTATGCGTATTTATTGTTAAGCATTATGACATTTTTATAGGTAATAACAGTGTTATTTCAAACAGAGTTTAACCTTCTTCCCCCAACGCAGTCATAACTCTTCCATAATTTTGGTGCTCACAAAACTCTCCTGAATAACAGATGCGCTCTGTTCCCTGAGCCCCGTACAGATGTTGGACTCACAGACCCGTGACCTGCTCGTCCTCCTCCAATCACATCTCATCATGAAGCGATAAACACAACCCTGCGGCAAAGGACGAGGACTGAGAAAGCTTCGCTCACGTCATCGCAAGGCCTGCAAAACAACAAGGGCATCCAACCGCCTCACAAGAATATTAGCTTTTCATGCGTGTGCCTTTCTTCAAGTTCGAAGAGTTTTCTGCCAAGACAATTTCACAAAAAGAGGAGACAGTCGTGATGACATTTTCCTGAGTGGGTTTGTGCCCCTGCTTATGGGGTATGAGGGGGGGTATTAGGGGAAAAGCCATGCTCCTGTAACTGCTTAAGCTGTGGAAACTAGCACTTATTTGATCTAATCTAATTATTTGATCTGATGACTTCATTTCTGAAATCATTCCCTATGAACTCATCAAATATTATTCCACTGCAGGTCCACCTTTCCTTATTTATAGATTTTTCCCCTGTCTAAGTGAGGACTTACAGGACTTTCTGAGATTAATCATTTATATAAACAATAAAAGCAAGTGCAGACATTTTGGAAGATGGTATCAGAGAAATAACTTGCCGAGACTGCCTTCACCGTGATCACAGTGGTTATGTTTGTTACAGCAGCACTGGAAATTGCTGATATTTCAAGGCTACTTGCCTGAATACAAGTTAACCACTTACATCCTAGGCTATTGTGCAGTAAAAGCACTTTCAGTGGTGTTTTAGCGTAAAATAACACAGACACTATAGCCGACACTGCGGCAGTGTTTCTTGTGCTGGTCTGTTCCACTGATGCGTGGGAAATAACCTTGAGCACTAGATAGCCTGTATTTTGCCACATGATTGCACTGCCAAACAGCAGCATGCAGGGGAACATAACCATCACGGAAAGACCATCAGACCTTAAGTGAAGCACCCAGCTCAGGCCGAAAGTGGGAGTGGAGATTCACAACACAGTGTTAATTTTTTTTGCACATTCCAGAACTTTGTGTCTTTTCACAGTGCACCTTTATGGTTATCCTAATACAGTGCCGTCCGTAAGAATCTGTTCTTTTCTGTTCTTTTGGCTCTGTACTTATGCACATTGGATTTGTAATGAAGCAAAGAATAATGGGGTTAAAATGCAGACTTTCACCTGTAATTTACATCCATAGTGGGCGATCCGTGTAGGAGTTACACCCCTCTATTGTGGGTCCAGTCTATTCAGACCCTTCCGTAGTGCGGGTATAAGAAAGCATTCAGTATCTAGTCATAATTCCAGGAGTTGTGCCGAAGCCAGTCAATGAAGCAATTATAAGGCTAAGAAATAAGAAAATACAGGCAGAGACATAGGCCAAACGATAGGCTTACCGAAATCAACTGTTTGGAACGTCATTAAGAAGAAAGAGACCATAAAATGGATGGCCAAGTTACAGTTTGCTAAGTACTACTGAAAGGGGGCTGCGGAGCCTGAGAGAGTACATTAGACTAAGGTTTACTGGCATCAGAGTGCTGGCAAGAGCAGGGAGTCTAAATAGTGCTGAGGTGAAAAGGAACTGCACAAGAACCAAAGCACCCCCGTCCCCCGATCATTTGTGAAACACGGTGGTGGGGGGGTTATAGTTTGGACATGTATGGCTGCCAGACACTGGCTTACTTGCCTTCATTGATAATGCAACTGTTGATTGCCGCAGCAGAATTAATTCTGAAGTGTAAAGAAAGAAGCATAGTATCTGCTCAAGTTCACTTAAATGGTGCTTCATTCCACAGCAAGGCAATGATCCCAAACATACACCAATGCCCTCATTCTTCCTAATGATGTTTGAAAGTTTTTTTTGGTACACCTGTTGTTTGTTCCAGCAGATGTAAAATAAAGTGTTCATTTACCGTTCCGGCACAGGCAGGACACTTCAGACGGAAGACAAAATCCAGAAACAGGCAGAGTTTGTTACCGGGAATCAAAGGTAGCTAATCACATGCGTGGTCACAAAAACGAAGAGAGTTCATAACCAATCAGGCAGCCAAAAAAAACCCCCACAAAGCCCAAAGGCTAGGACGACACAAGGTAGAAACTGAGACAAAGTGACAAACTGGCAGAGAAAAGGCAGGGTGAATAAAGGCAGAAGGTAATGAGAGACCGGTGAGTGGAATCAGCTGAAGCTAGTCAGCCATTAGAAGTTGCTAGATTGATGAGGAGGCGGGGATATGGGCAGGACTGGCACAGAGGAATCAAAACAACAACAGAAAGCACATGTTCACAGTGACAGGCAAAGAAACACTGAGCACTCAGGGAGTCAGAAGGAAGTTCTGACTGTTTTTTTTCTTATTTCCCTGCCTCATAATGGCTTCCTTGGCAAACCCCAATAACAGACTCCAAAGGCAATCAAATTCCTAGAATCAAGACTAGATACCAAAAGGTTTCTTATCCAAGGAAGCGATTGGACTGTTACGTTTTGTCCCTAAAAATGGAGGGACTATGTATGAAAAGGGGTGTAATTCCTACACAGATGACCTGATATGGATGTAATTATACTCAAATTAATGGTGACCATCTGCATTTTAACGGCATTATTCATTGGTTCATTTAAAATCCAACGTGCTGGAGTACAGAAATTGAACCACTCCTCATATGGACTGCACTGTGTATAATTGGACATAATGTATGTATGCATTACTTGATTTTATTCTTACAGAATATATTTTATTTCAGAGACTACCAAGCTAATCAAGTCAGAAAACAACAACAGATTTGACACAGAATCCAAAGCTACACCACTGACTATTCATCAGCTACTCCGTGGAGAATCTGCGTTTATCTTCCTCCAGTAGAGGTCTTAAGTATCCACCAAGAATGGCAGTAACCACTGCATTCAACCTTCTGCAGGAAAAGTGCCATTAAATAAAAACATTCAAAAAATCACCAACTGCCAAACTCTTTCTTTTATCTTCTTTTTTTGACTAAACTGTTGATTGATTTGACTGATTATTGATTAGGTGCAGATTACGAGGGGACTGGTCAAAGCTGACAGGAAGGTGACAGAAACGCAAATAACCACACATTACAACAGCGGAATGCAGAAGAGCATCTCTGAACACAGAACACATGGAAACCCTCAGTGGATAGGCTACAGCAGCAGAAGACGTAATCAGTCAAATAAAATAAGTCTAATAAGTACCTAAAAGCGGCACGGATGGTGCAGTGGGTAGTACTGCCGCCTCACAGCAAGGAGGTCCTGGGTTCGAATCCCCGTTGGCCAGGGCCTCTCTGTGCGGAGTTTGCATGTTCTCCCCGTGTCTGCGTGGGTTTCCTCTGGGTACTCCGGTTTCCTCCCACAGTCCAAAGACATGCAAGTTAGGCTGATTGGAGAGTCTAAATTGCCCGTAGGTATGAGTGTGTGAGTGAATGGTGTGTGTGCCCTGTGATGGACTGGCAACCTGTCCAGGGTGTATTCCTGCCTTTCGCCCAATGTATGCTGGGATAGGCTCCAGCCCCCCCTGCGACCCTGTTCAGGATAAGCGGGTTAGGATAATGAATGAATGAATGAATGAATGAATGAATGAAGTATCTAATAACATTATATTCCATTAATGGCATTTGGCAGATGCTCTTATCCAGAGTACAGTTGATTAGACTAACCAGGAGACAATCCTCTCCAGGAGCAATGCAGGGTTAAGGGCCACCGACCTTGTGGGTCCCAGTTATGTACCATCACCACTATGCTACAGGCTGCCCCATAAATGTATTAATTAGGGAACATGCAGAATACTGTGCTGTTATCGTCATGTCGAACACCTCTCTGCAGTCTCTGCATTCTCAAGGGCCCAACGGCTGTGCGGATCTTATTGTGGCTACACCGGGATTAGAACCACCGACCTTCCCAGTCATATACCTTAAGCACTACGCTACAGGCCTCCACTAATAAAGCGCTCACTGAGTGCATGTACAGTAGATTAATATGCCGTGGCGCATCGGTGTGAGGCCCGTGAGAATGTCAGACACGAGCCGGGGTGAGGGGCTGCAGACTGTCTGACCGCGATAAGGAAGAGACCGTCGCCGCGCAGACGTGCGCTAGATTTACAGCGCAGTGCCGCCCCGGAATCCGTCCCTCTGTTCTGCATGTTTATTTCCTGCCTGGCACTCGTTTCTGAGTCTGAGAGACTGCTCTGCCAGGATAAAAACAAATGAAAAAAATACTTGAGCTCGTGCCATTTTGGCAGAACAATATAAATACCAGGGCTTAAGCGCAGGGATGATAATGGTGGAACGTTTCACTTGTGAAATGGACACTGCATTCAAACGTGTGACGATGCGGTTATGAATCGTTTCTGATGTAAAATAAGAAGGAAACATTAATTTAAAGGCTGCAGAGATGTTCTTGTTTGTTTCTTCCTTTCGGCATATGTGATGACTTCGAACGGCTGTCTTTCACAACAGTTCATCTGTGGCCTCCCAGCCCTTTCTCAAACGCTTTCTTAATGTCACACCGAAGAACAACCAAACTCAAAAGGACAATTAATGAGCGAATGAATATGTTTAATATGCTTCAATGGCACTTTGCCCAATTAATTAGCTTGTTACTGTGTTGTTTGCAGTAATTAGTTTTCAACTGTTCCCTGGTGTGAAATAATATCTCTTTTCTCTGATGGGACTGGTAGTTAATTAAAGAACAGCTTGTTTATGGAAGGTAGTTACAGAACGGACAACTGGAAGTTTAGTCACGGCACAAGTTTAAACGTTTCCCCTTACCTTTCCCTTATTGCGCGTATTTGGTGACACAAAGGCCAAAAGCACTTCAGAATCAAAATTCTTGATTTGGTAACTCATGGGTGCCATGGCATTGGTCTGACAGCCCCTCATTCCCAAACCCCAATAGACCAGACTGGCAAAACATCACCGCCATAGCAACGCCAAAGTACCCGGATTCGCCGCTGAGGTCTATAGAAAGCCCATTAGACTGACGGCCCGTTATCCCGAAAACAAAAGCTCACTCCTCTGAGGGCCCTGTCACACTAATGGGCTTTCGGTCCAATGGGACATTTTTCAAACGATTGGGGTTTCCGAATAATGGGCCTTCGGACCAATGGGCAGTCCCCAACTCATGTCCGCACGCTGTCTCTCAGTGAAACACTGTTTGTCATGCTCAAAAATCTAAATTAAAATTGAACAAGGCCAGTCCTCTTGACTCTGCACCTTGTGTTATTTTTTTCTGGTGTGTATGCGTCTCTTTGCACATTCAAAATTCTCTCTCACACACTCTCGCTCTCTCAAGGGACTTTGGAGTGTCATATTAAAACCTGATGTTCCACACACAAAGACAATATCCAAAAAAGACATTCCAATTCTGTGATTTCATACTTAGGCTTGAGCTATTGATAATATCTTGTTGCTAAAATACGTCTTATGCTAAGGCCCTGAGTGGAGGTGTAACAGGGCGATTGCTGAATTCTGTGAGCCTATTTTCTTTAGTTTTTTCGGCGTGAAACTAAAAACACCTCTGTCGGCGTGGCATTTAAGCACTTCTCTGCTATTCATTATTTATTAAGCACAGAGAAACTATCTGGACTGTAGGAGAAAAATACGAACACCTTGGTCATTAAAATACCTACCCACAATGCACTGTGTGTCAGTGAAATAAGAATCACTTTTTACAAATTGCGGTATAATTTCAATTCTTGCACAGAATATAGATTGTCAGTCACTAAAATGGATAAACTAGCAGAAGCATATTATGCCTTTGCTGTTAATTGCTGTAAATGGGCGTGACCGCAGAGCGTGAGGTGGACAGAGGGGGTTTGAGGACATTTTAACCAGGAATTGGGTAAATTCCATTTCAGTAATTCTAAAATCCCCAAAGAACAGAGGAGAGCAGTTCTCAAATTCATGAATGTATTTAATTTTCAGAACTGAGCGAAGCAGAATGTAATTGACCCAAACCCTGAGCTTCCCAAGGTCAGGGAAGGCCTTGCACTTCAAACGCAGACCGGCAGCTGAGCCCGATGCTCATAAGTACTGCATGCACAGGGCAGGAGAAAGCACCAAGGCCACGGCCCAAAGCCCCCTCACCACCTACGCTCTGACCACAGACACTAACTACAGACACTCTAACCACAGACACTATCACTATAGACCAGGGGTCTCCAACCCTGGTCCTGGAGAGCTACTGGGTCTGCTGGTTTTTGTTTTCACCTTAAAATCAGCACCTGTTGAGACCCAGGTAACCAGGTGAGGTGAGTTAATTAATTAAATTAGAGCAGTTGATTATAGTTAATTGCAGGGTAAGAACGAAAACCAGCAGACCCAGTAGCCCTCCAGGACCAGGGTTGGAGACCACTGCATAGACACACCAATATACACACCGATAACTATAACCAAAGACACACTAAGCAGATACATACCAACTTAAGACACTCTAAGCATAGACACACTAACTACAGACATCACAGACACACTAACTACAAACACACTAACCAAAGACAAACACTGTAAACACATAGATACTCCACTTACAGACACACTAACTACAGACACTACAGACACACTAACAAGAAACACTAACCACAGACACTCCAACAGCAGACACACTAACCACAGACACTCTAACTACAGACAGTCAAACAACAGAAACACTAACATTACTGACAGAGACACACTAACTAAAGACACAGTAACTACAGACACTAACCACAGACAGACACACATGCACACACACACTAACTAGAGACACTCTAGCCACAGACACACTAACCTGAGACAGACATGCACACACACACTAACTAGAGACACTCAAACTGAGCTGCAACAACAAAATATCACAAGCTAAAATACTTGCTACAGTAATTGCTATTGTGAATGTGATTCTATTTGCAAGACGTTCCCTCACAGGAATTTATGTGAAAAAATGTGTTCATAAATGATAAGAAAAACATACAGCACAGTTTTTTTATTTATTTTTTTATTTTATTATTTTATCCATGAACCTGGTGGTGGCCATGGTTTGCCTGCCCTTGCATTAATGGTTGTTTCTCATAAGTGTGAAAAGGCTAAAGTTGCTATTGACTATCAAGACAGGCTTGAAGGACAGATAAATTAAAAATACTGTCAACTGCAGAAATATGAATTCTGAGGATAACCAAGTGTGTACTATGTTCCAGACCTGTATGGTTATACAGTAATACATGATTTGTATGAAAATCGCATTGTTTAACCCCTTAAATATCATCCCTTTTTTTGACACTAGCTTGAAAATGACATAGGCCTCCTTAAAATAAAATGGTTACTATTCTTGAACCCTTTTAACCCTTTTAGTATAATACTGGTTCCTTCTGAAAGGTAACCCTTTGGGATTTTGGAATCAGAATTACTCCAAATATTACGAAAACAAAGTTACAGAAGCTCAAACACAGTGGAAGTGGAAGCAGTTTTTCTCACTGAAAAGATTTTTCTGTTTTTTACTGGATACAGATTGTTGTAGCTGTGGCTGGTGTGTTTAGAAACAAGATGGAGCCAAGTCACAACAAATCACATGACAAATCCCTTTTCAAATTTGAGAACAATATCACCAAAAATGAGCATTCTGCAATGTTTTTTCCAATCTATGGCTAGGTGGTTTTACTTTACCAAAAGGATACATGGAAACTGCATGATATTATGGGACTGCCTTTTGCTTACTAAATTATACAACACTTTTTATCCTGCACTTCCCCGCCTGTCATCCTCCCCCAACCTCTCTGTCCCAACTTCCCTCTCCTCCTCCCTATCCTCAGACAGCAGCAGGTCGAGAAGATCATAAAAAAATAAGTACAATAATCACAATAATACCATCTTCTATAGAGTACTGAAGTCCTGATGTCAAAGCAAAGCCCCATGGGTCATAAAGACATTTTCCCATTTACTTTTTTAAATCACTTAATATAAGAACTGAAGGAAAAAAAAGAGTCTCATATGATTACCAAGCATAAACTGATGCCAGAAAAGTACTAATTTATCCAAAGACTTCGGTACTCTATACTAATATATTCATTGAGGTCCATTGATTGAAGTTCTTGTCAAATATCCAACCCCCATCAACAAGTCAAACACATTCCATTATTTGACATGCTATTTATTATTCAAAAGCAGGCTCGGCCCTTATTTATAAGCATACTGAATAAAAATAAAATATTTTGAGAATGTATTTTGATGCTCACCAATATAAAATGGGGTCACATCACTGAAAATGCCCTCTTTTGTGTTGTCAATGGTGTTTTCACTGTCTTCCGCAGAAATATTCACTCAATCGAGAGATTCCTTGGCTTGGAAGTCTATTTAGAGGTAGGCATCGCCAAATATTTTTTCTGTTGTAAAACGTGTACCTTTTTTGGCATAAAATCTTAAGAAGTGTTTTTGCCAAAGCACAACAGTCTCGTATTGAAGTGCAACGTGCGTATTGAAAATGCTATAGTTTCGTTACGCAGGCAAAAAAAGCTGTGTTGTTTTATGCAAGGCTAACAAACTATACACCGTTGGAAACCTAATGTGATTAGCTAAAATTCTTTTTAGTCATCACTTCAATAACATGCCTGTAGTCGGTTCTTTGATGAGCTGAAATTATGCAGAATTTTCTTACACACGGATGGGGGTAACGCATTTTCTCTGCAACTACATTATTAATCCTGGTCAAAGACAGTCGTACTTGGGCTCATCGTGCTTCAGAGAGCCTATAAAAAATTTAGATAATAGTTATACAGATAGAACTGTGAGTTAACGCTTTCAAACGGTATATCCTGTTACCATAGTGATTGAAAATCGCACCTTGATGAAAGGAATGAATGCAAAAAAAAAAAAAACCCTCTCTTAAGGGGTTAAAACATTGGAAGGAGTCGTGATCTTGCACCACTCTGTGTTCACACACCATCTTAATTATCCTACACCACTCTGTGTTCACACACCACCTTAATTATCCTACACCACTCTGTGTTCACACACCACCTTAATTATCCTACACCACTCTGTGTTCACACACCACCTTAATTATCCTACACCACTCTGTGTTCACACACCACCTTAATTATCCTACACCACTCTGTGTTCACACACCACCTTAATTATCCTACACCACTCTGTGTTCACACACCACCTTAATTATCCTACACCACTCTGTGTTCACACACCACCTTAATTATCCTACACCACTCTGTGTTCACACACCACCTTAATTATCCTACACCACTCTGTGTTCACACACCACCTTAATTATCCTACACCACTCTGTGTTCACACACCACCTTAATTATCCTACACCACTCTGTGTTCACACACCATCTTAATTATCCTACACCACTCTGTGTTCACACACCATCTTAATTATCCTACACCACTCTGTGTTCACACACCATCTTAATTATCCTACACCACTCTGTGTTCACACACCACCTTAATTATCCTACACCACTCTGTGTTCACACACCACCTTAATTATCCTACACCACTCTGTGTTCACACACCACCTTAATTATCCTACACCACTCTGTGTTCACACACCATCTTAATTATCCTACACCACTCTGTGTTCACACACCATCTTAATTATCCTCCACCACTCTGTGTTCACACACCATCTTAATTATCCTCCACTGCTGTACGTTCACACACCATCTTAATGATTGATCCATCAGTCAGGGTCCACTGCTTCCATGTCTCCTGAAACGAGAGGAGGGAGAGGGTCAGACCCCACCCCAGCTCCAGTGAAGGGAGCAGAAACACCCAAAAAGCCGCTTATTCACTGGGATACGAGCGCATCGCTCTTTTAATGAGTCCTACTGCGGCCCAGGTCTGACCCCCCCCCCAGGTTTAGCGGCATTAAAAATTGAGTCACCCCAGAATTTACAGAACAGAAGGCATCTCGAGAAGAAAAGAGAGGAGACAAAATCGCGGATGGGCTCCACTGTCTGCGAGAGCGCACCTCTTCAATTATTTACAGCCTCTGATCAAATGTTAATGATAAGTGTAAATATGAGGACGGTGGACGTCGACGTCTGCGAACAACAGCGTGTTTAAACCCACTTACTTTTTACGTGAATTCTTCCTTTGAATTGAGTTCAACAGGATTAGTTGCAGTTGCTGAACTGGAATAGAGAATGGGCATTGATATTTAAAAAATCCTTTGTTTCTCCGGGTCCAGAGTCCATCAGGACAGGGCAGGAGGGTTATGATTTTACTGCGGGAGCTGCATGTGCCTTGTTTATGGACGGGGAGTTGTGTCTGAGGGCTATCTTTAGATGGGGGGGATGTGGGAATGGGGGGGGGGGGGGGGGTTGTTGTAATTAAATAATACATGAACTCACAGCTCCTTAACCCAGTTTGTCACTGGGAGAAACAAAGACGGATACAGCACCTCATTAGGGTGAGATCCATAACAGTCTACTTTCATGGGGGACTTAACGACCTCCATACTGCCAGACTATCTGAATGTGGATTCTGTGGAGTGGGGGATGGGGAGCACGAAACACTGACTGAAATGACTGAGTCTTCATCAAAATCAGGGGCGCTCAACTCCGGTCGTCAAGGGCCGATTTGCATACTGGTTTTTGTTCCAACCAATTGCCTTTGTTTTTAATTTGCTGACAGCTCTACAAATGACCCTGGTTCAAGCCTGCACTTGAGCACAGTAACATCATTAGGACACACTTGCAGTCTGCAGCTGCAGCTGGTACTCATACACATGTCAGATGAGATATGATTGAGTCAGTTAAATAATTAAGATCAGAAGTTGGAACAAAATCCTGAAGGGGATCAGCCCTTGTTGTGCACCCACAATCAACACCAAAACAAAAACTGGTGCTGAGCAGACCTGAAGATCTATAAAACAAGAACACAATCAAATACATTTTTATCCATTTAATAGAATACGTAGATCCATCTCAGAGGTTATTCAGAGTAATTTTTCTGCTGATGGAAGCTTTCAAGTCTTGAAATTCATATAGATAGTTGATTTTTTCAAAAGTTGTATTAAATGAACACAGGTCATGAGCTTCATTTTATGCTCACTAACTGGGAGAACGAGCCTTTTATTCTCATGCATTTGTTCTGAAGAAGTAATAGTTTTAACTCCCAGAAAGGTTCAAATACCTGAATATTATTCTGGATTCTACTCTTAGTTTTAAGAAGCATATCAAAAAGATGGGCGATACATTGAACTATAACCTATAATCTAATTTGAGAAAGTTACAGTTTAAGCATCTAAGACATTCTAATTTAGAAGTTCATTTACAGCTTAAGCATCTAAGGCATTCTTGAATGCAACATTAGTTTTTGAATTTATTTTATTGTATGTCATGCTGGTCTCAAGCAAACAAGACGGCCTTAAATGGCTTGAGTCCCTTCGAAAACAAGCCTTCAAAATATTTCATATGCAATAGGTGTTAAGAGCACTTGTCTGCCAGTCAGAGGTTGCCAGTTTGATCCCGCCCTGGGTGTGTCAAAGTGTCCCTGAGCAAGACACCTTACTCTCAAATGCTCCTGATGAGCTGGTCGGCGCCTTGCATGGCAGCCACTCGCCATTGGTGTGTGAGTGTGTGTATGAATGGGTGAATGGGAAGCATCAATTGTACAGGGCTTTGGATACAGGCTATATAAAAGCCGACCATTTACCCTTTATTCCACCAAATCACTAAAATATCACCACTGTCATGATTTTCTTGACAAAATATGTGAAACTCCATCATGTATTCAGATATGCGTTTGGTGTTTAAAAGAATAGGTAATGCTGCTCCTCCTCCCCTGAGGAGCTTGGTTCAGCTCTGAGCAGATGAGCAGGGTGACGAGGCCCACCTCAACCAGCCACTGCCTCTGCACAGGAACGGAACGAGCTCCTCACAGACCGCAAGATGTCTACAGATGTCCACGTCTTCTCCCAAAAAGTACAAGAAATTGATTCTTGAAGTAACCTGTCATGTCTATATCTCAACCTGCTCTGGGACTGCAGATAGAAACTCCTCACATTAATCTTAATTCATGATTACATTAATGTTTTTTGTATATAGTCCCTGTCAAATAAACAAATAAAATGTAATTAAATTAAAAAAATTTAAAAATGACTTTTTCCAAGTGTTTTTTTAATGAGAAATGTCATGTCATGTCATCCACATGCACTGAATCCTGGTCATTACTGGAGATGTGAATAACTTCACATGCACTGAATCCTGGTCATTACTGGAGATGTGAATAACTTCACATGCACTGAATCCTGGTCATTACTGGAGATGTGAATAACTTCACATGCACTGAATCCTGGTCATTACTGGAGATGTGAATAACTTCACATGCACTGAATCCTGGTCATTACTGGCGATGTGAATAACTTCACATGCACTGAATCCTGGTCATTACTGGAGATGTGAATCATTTCTGGTTATTCGCCTGGTTATTCGCTGGATGATTTCCGCATCCTGACCTGCGTCTCATTCCCAGACTCTCTGCGCAGGACAGGGATCGTCAGGCTCTCTGCGCAGGACAGGTATCGTCAGGCTCTCTGTGCAGGACAGGAATCGTCAGGCTCTCTGTGCAGGACAGGCAGGTATCGTCAGGCTCTCTGTGCAGGACAGGAATCGTCAGGCTCTCTGTGCAGGACAGGCAGGTATCGTCAGGCTCTCTGTGCAGGACAGGGATCGTCAGGCTCTCTGCGCAGGACAGGGATCGTCAGGCTCTCTGCGCAGGACAGGTATCGTCAGGCTCTCTGTGCAGGACAGGTATCGTCAGGCTCTCTGCGCAGGACAGACAGGAATCGTCAGGCTCTCTGTGCAGGACAGGCAGGAATCGTCAGGCTCTCTGTGCAGGACAGGAATCGTCAGGCTCTCTGTGCAGGACAGACAGGAATCGTCAGGCTCTCTGTGCAGGACAGGCAGGAATCGTCAGGCTCTCTGTGCAGGACAGGTATCGTCAGGCTCTCTGCGCAGGACAGGAATCGTCAGGCTCTCTGTGCAGGACAGACAGGAATCGTCAGGCTCTCTGTGCAGGACAGGAATCGTCAGGCTCTCCGTCTCAGGACAGGTATCGTCAGGCTCTCCGTCTCAGGACAGGAATCGTCAGGCTCTCTGTGCAGGACAGGAATCGTCAGGCTCTCTGTGCAGGACAGACAGGAATCGTCAGGCTCTCTGTGCAGGACAGGCAGGAATCGTCAGGCTCTCTGTGCAGGACAGGTATCGTCAGGCTCTCTGCGCAGGACAGGAATCGTCAGGCTCTCTGTGCAGGACAGACAGGAATCGTCAGGCTCTCTGTGCAGGACAGGAATCGTCAGGCTCTCCGTCTCAGGACAGGTATCGTCAGGCTCTCCGTCTCAGGACAGGAATCGTCAGGCTCTCTGTGCAGGACAGGTATCGTCAGGCTCTCTGTGCAGGACAGGAATCGTCAGGCTCTCCGTCGCAGGACAGACAGGTATCGTCAGGCTCTCTGCGCAGCTGTGAGGAGCCGCAGCCCTCCGTGGCCGCACGGCCGAGCCGCTAACCGGAGAGCCGGAAATGGGCCGGCGATGTCTGCAGCAATATATACATTTATTTATTTATTTTTTGTTTTCTTTAAATACTTTTTAATTTTTAATTCTTGCTCGTGGGAGGAGGATAAGCAAAGTAAGAATTTAATTGTATGGTGTAACCGTTGTGCTTTACTGTGCATATCATAATAAAACTCTTGCGTCTTTGGCTCATGTAAACAAGTTCTGTACAGCAAACATGCTTTCAAAAATAATGAAATAAATATCAACATATTCATTATAAAGAGCAGTAATCAGTTCTGAGTCAAATCAATGTTTGTTATGACCACCCTTCGCCTTTGAAACTGCATCGATTCACTTAGGAACACTGCCCCGCAGTTTTGTTAGATTTTTTTTAATCAAATGTATTTCTTTTATTCAAAACATTTTTTTTTTTTTTTTTTACACAGAACATCCCAGTTTTTCCCTGAAAACATTCCCCAAACGCTCGAAACCTGGGCCGCCATAATCGGCGGATATTTCGCACAGATCACTGAAGTGATGCAGGCAGTGAGGGAGGAAGGGTGCTGCTCCAGAGGGTCTCACACCCGCGGTGACACACCCATATGGGCATCATGGGACACCGCCACGACAGGCTCTAAAGGGTTACAAGCTGCTCTGACCGTTCCCCCCTGAGTCTACTTTGTACAGCTCTCTCCCTCTCCGGATGGTGTATCCTGGCACCACTTCCAGTTCCATACAGCCCTGGGGTGCTCTTCTCCGCACTGACCCCGAAACGGCGGAATAGCTCGGGGTTATTTGAAACGAGCCATTTTTTCCCTCACATACTCCCAACTGTCCTCAGAAAGAGGAGCGCTCTCCCCCTCTATCCGGTGGAGGAAGCGGAATACGCCGGAGCTTTAAAAAATGAAGGAAACTCAGAGCAACTCTGGGAAACAGTTTGTGAAACAGAACATTAAAGGGGAGAGCGGGCGAGATGGTTCTGTTGGATTTTCTGTTCGCAGGGAGGGAGAAAGAGGAAGATGAAATTGGGTCAGGGGAGGCGAGAGCTAGACTTTCACGTCTGTGCAGCCCGTGTGCATCCCACCACACGCTAAGCATGCAGACGCGTTATGTGTGTCATACAGACTAGCACGGGAGCACACGCAAGCACGGTTTTGGATACAGGATTACCCCCTATGATCGTCTGTGAAAAGACTCCCCCCCCCCCCCCCCCCCCGCTTCAAATGGCGGGCAGATCTGGCCCCTCATGACTGCATGTGACAGAAGGCTCTGAAATATTTAACACCAATCCTGCATGACACGAGCACAGAACATCATTATGAATTCATCAGCAGGGGCCGGGCTCACAGCACACGCTAATAAACATGTGCTAGTGTTCCGGGATGAGCCGGGCTCAAAGCACACGCTAATAAACATGTGCTAGTGTTCCGGGATAAGCTGGGCTCAAAGCACACGCTAATAAACATGTGCTAGTGTTCCAGGATAAGCCGGGCTCAAAGCACACGCTAATAAACATGTGCTAGTGTTCCGGGATACGCCGGGCTCCTGGATAGATGGGTCTGGTTAAGAGCACATGCTAACTAAACAGTGCTAGTGTGGAGAGATGGGTCTGGTTAAGAGTACATGCTAACTAAACAGTGCTAGTGTGGAGAGATGGGTCTGGTTAAGCGCACATGCTAACTAAACAGTGCTAGTGTGGAGAGATGGGTCTGGTTAAGAGCACATGCTAACTAAACAGTGCTAGTGTGGAGAGATGGGTCTGGTTAAGCGCACATGCTAACTAAACAGTGCTTGTGTGGAGAGATGGGTCTGGTTAAGCGCACATGCTAACTAAACAGTGCTAGTGTGGAGAGATGGGTCTGGTTAAGCGCACATGCTAACTAAACAGTGCTAGTGTGGAGAGATGGGTCTGGTTAAGCGCACATGCTAACTAAACAGTGCTAGTGTGGAGAGATGGGTCTGGTTAAGCGCACATGCTAACTAAACAGTGCTAGTGTGGAGAGATCTGCCATCTCATATAAATGAGGTCTGTGCAGTAGCTCAATCCCACGATCCACTGCAATCACATGCTCTCTCAGAAATACGTTGCATTCTGGGTAAAGCCAGGAATCAGGAAGCAAATTGGAGGCCAGGGAAACGCGTGGAGCAGCTGAGCTTTCATAGATAAACCTCCGACAGGCTACATTTACACTTCAGACATTTTAGAGGGCAACCTTATCCAGACTGGCCCACACAGCTTACAGTCTTTACAGACAATCCATTTATACGGCGGGGTACTGCTGAGGTTCAGAAAGCCCCTTTCTCCACGAGTACAGCAGCGCGGCCCCTGGGGGCCACTACAGACCCACCGCCTGCAAACCCACTGCTCTGAGCACCACTGCACCGCCCCCCTGTTCAGTTTCAAGGCAAATAATATCATAAAGGCATTTTAAAAATAGTATTTATTAAATTGTAAAACGTGCAAATCTTAAAATTTCAGTTATATAGCACAAATAAAAACACATTAAAACTTAAAATGTTTCTTCAGGCTATAAACCTTATTCACCTTAATCTTTTATACAAAATGCCTAATTCATGTTGCACCCTTGTTTAATATATTTCACATGTTAAATCATAAATGGAAAAGTTATAGTAGTTATTTTGAGCAGAACAGCCTCCGGGGGGTTTTAAAGGACTGTAGCCATTAGTAAAGTAACTGGCCCATGCCAGTGGACCCAGCCATGCGATGATCAGGTATCACGGGTGGTGGGGGTCTGGTTCTGGTGCTGGGTCAAGTCCTGGTGTTGGGTCAGGTCTTGGTGCTGGGTCAAGTTCTGGTGCTGGGTCAGGTGCTGAGTCAGATCCAGGTGCTGGGTTGGGTGCTGGGTCAGATCCAGGTGCCGGGTTGGGTGCTGGGTCAGATCCAGGTGCCGGGTTGGGTGCTGGGTCAGATCCAGGTGCTGGGTTGGGTGCTGGGTCAGATCCAGGTGCCGGGTTGGGTGCTGGGTCAGATCCAGGTGCCGGGTTGGGTGCTGGGTCAGATCCAGGTGCTGGGTTGGGTGCTGGGTCAGATCCAGGTGCTGGGTTGGGTGCTGGGTCAGATCCAGGTGCTGCGCTATGCTGCAGCTTGTGACTGTGACCTGGGAGCTCAGAGTTATGAGCTTGAAGTGTTGCAGTCATTTATGGCAGCCATAGGCCTCAGAGCTCCTGTCCATTCTGAGGCGTTCCAGTTCCAGGTTCTGTGGTGTGTCAGCGTTCCGCATCAAAAATGTTGACGGTCTATGTTTTACTCAATCCTCTAAAATAAATGTTTTTTGTTTGTAGGCTATATTAAAAATAATGTTTTGTTTTTTTTTATTGCGAAGTGGTTAGCAAACCATCGCAGAATAACAGTATCACGCACAGGGCTGTATTTCACTATATTTTCAGGGAACCATTCATGTGCATTGCTTATGGCTATTTCCCGTTTGTGTAATAGATTATACATTTTTCTACATCATACAGTTGTATGCATCACTGTAAATATTTGTATTGTTTTTTTGCTGGTGTTCCTGTTAGCAATCTCCTTAAGTTATTTGAGTGGTTCCTTTAAATTTCTTTACTGGCTCACGGTAGCTTTGACTAGCCTGAGAACCCTTCACATGGAACAGCTAGCGGCTAACGTGCATAACATGGGCAGAAGTGTTTTCTTCTTTCTGTCAGCGAAACAATTATTTCGGTTGGAAAGCGGCACTGGAATTCAACAGTCCCAGTGCCAATTAATAGAACAATGTGTCTGGATAAAAACATCCAGTACTACCATAAACACCAGCGTAAATCACAGACAGTGACGGAGATGGTTATGTGTGAAACACCCATTCATTTTTTTGCTCTGGGGAACGGCAAACTTCCAAGGCCTATTCCTAACACAGTGGCTGGCAAGGAGCTGTCGCTAACTCTGACACTTTCTCAGAACCAAAAGCTGCAAAGTTACTTCAGGACAGTTACTTTTGCTCAGGGGGAACAGCAAAATAGATACAGTAGAACAACCCTGCTAACGGGTTCCAGCCATTCTGAATGCCGTCAGTTCCGTCCAACTCGGCCACTCGAAGCTGTGAAATTATCCCCGGCTTTCCAACCGGCAATTCCCAGTTAATGGGCCATTCCAGTTTATCTTTCCTGGTTGGAGGGTCATAATTAGGAGTTTCCAAGGTATCTGGAATGCATTAGGTTCTGGTGCTAGGCCAGGTTCTGGTGCTAAATGGTGCGCAGCGTTGCTCCTGCCCTCGTCTGTAGGGTTTATTTTATTTCAGATTCTGTTGTCCTTTCCAGGGTCAGCGCAGTAACCGATAAAAATTTTGTGGATATGCTGTTAATTGCCAAAATGATATTTATAAACTCACTTATTTCAAAAATTTAATTTGGATAGAAGTTTGGCCAAAGGCCCGTTCCGAGTAATGATCCTAACTGGATGTCTGTTCGAGAGCGCTGTAAGAGGACTGACAGGAGGGACGTGGAACCTTCCGGCCCTTTCTATCCGACGGTTCAGCAGGGTACTTCTGCAGTTCATCGCTCTCCATGGCGTCTGGGGTGCAGAAATTAAAGTAGCATGTGGGTTGACAGAAACAGTCTGGCAGGTTGGGTTCAGCCCTGTGTGTCTGGAGTGGGGCCAGGAGACACGCATCCCTGCAGACTGCAGACACAGCGGGGAGCTGGGCTGTACAGTAATGCTGCACTTCACTTTACATGTACACGACTCTGTACTGTATGACTACAGTTCAGGTGAACATTCGCAACCTGTTTCTCTTCTGAACAGGCCGTTACTGGAGCTTAGTATAAACATGGAGCTTCCAGCAATCATGGTTCAAGCCATGCTCCATAGCTGTACACTGCTCCAACCAGTACATAGCTGTACACTGCTCCAACCAGTACACAACCAGCATATGACCAGTACATAACCTGTAAACAACCAGCTGATTCATCACAATTCAATTATTTCAACGGATGATACAGTACAGTATAATACAATATTTAAATTGAAAGCCTTGGTATCAGAAAAGAGAAACTTTATTGTGCTTCAAGGGAGATTTGTCCCAGACAATGCTTTGAAGCAAATAACTTTCAAAATAGTAATTAGAGAGTGAATGGATTAGTGAAGGAATCAGTTCAAGAATCTATACTGTAGATGGATAATGGATCGGATAAAAGATAGTGGGCTCATTCTAAACGCTTATTTTGCTCCACTTTTTCCTTTCCTTGCTCCTGACTCGGAAATCTATCAAGGTCCACCATCTTTAAGGACATTCCATGCCCTTAAATGTTCCTTCTGGGTAGAAATAGTAGAAGTTAAGAACTCCCAGTCTTTCCTTTGAGCAAGAAAAGATCAGCGCGACCTTTGTGGAAGTATGTTTTCGGAAAGCCTGATGTATAAATGATCGACCTGTGCATCCACCTCTCCCCATCTGCCATGCATCCTCCACAACAGTATATTATGTACATCCTGTAACAGACGTGGCTTTGAACTAACGTTTCGAGGGGCAAGGACATCCCATTTGCTTAATTCACCACTTCTCAACTACCTCGTCTTCGCTTACATTTCCTTCATCTTCTCATACCCTCTCCCCATGGGTGGAGCGAGGGGCAAGAAACGGAGAAAAGAAAAGGAGGAAAAAGAGGAGAAAAATAAATAAGGGATGAGCACAGACTCTCCATTTCAGTGAATTGGCTCGACATCACAGCCCCTCCCACTGAGAACGATTCAAAAGCACTTGTCACTGTTGAGTCTCTCCAGATCAAGCCCGATTTATTCTATGATATTGAATCTACGCGGAGCCTATGGCATAGGTACTGTGTAGCCTGACGCGCACCTCCCCGGAAATGGAACTACCTGTTGTGGCGACGCTGACCGCAACAACCGGGATTGATCCGCTTGGTAGCATCGGATTTCCCCCTGCGCACTTCCGGCTGCTCTGCCATTGGTTGGTGATTGAGACGCACTTTGAAGGATGAAAGATGCCAGAGTGAAAGTTACATGATGCGTAATTACAAGCAACTTAGCTGGCTAGCTCACGGAGGCTTAAAAACATTACATACGTTATTTCAGTGTGATTAGCAATTAAAATGTATAACTACTTCCCTAACTTAAAAAAAGAAAATTCTATTAAAAACAAGATGCAAAAAATGAGCAAAGATTGATCTCAGATCAGCTTAGACCAGTCAGCATCCTAGACTAACAAGCTTTATTGTCCTCCATCTTGGCTCTCTTTGCCCCCCTTTTCCAAATTCAATGACAGCTGCTGTCCTCTAAACCCTACTACCGCCCTCCCCCCTGCCCTCCTCCCTCCTCCGGGGTACCCAGAGGCCTTGGCTGGTCCTCCACAGCTCAGCAGCGTGTGCTGGGGTGGGCGGGGTGGGGGTAACAGAACAGGGCCCACGGGCAGTACCCATGAGCAACCCCGTCCTGCACCATCTGCAGCCCTCCCCTCCCCTCCCCTCCCCTCCTCCCCTGCCCTGCCCTCCCCTCCCCTCCCCTGCCCTGCCCTGCCCAGGTCAGCCCGGCAGCACCAGGCCCTGTGCGAGGGGGAGAGGTGTTCCAGGACTCCTGTGACCTGTGATTTTGTACCAGGACTGGATGAGTACGACCCCTTATCCCTCACCCCTCGCCTCTACAACAGCCCTCTGTCCCTCTCATCCTCTATCACAGCTCCATCTCCCATTGCCTGTGTCGCTCTTGCCCTCTCTCCTGCTCCCATAGCTCTCCGCTCTCTTTCTCTCTCTCTCTCTCTCTCCCTTTCTCCCCTCCCTCCCTCTTCCCTCCTGTTCCCCCCACAGATGAACAGAAAGCTGGTACACACATTAGCAGTATTAATATTGTTAGTAGTAGTAGTAGTGATCCTGTAGCAGGCGTGCCTAGCCGGGGGATGAGCGGCAGCCATTTTGTGCCTGAATGCTGCCTGCACGTCACCCGCGGTGGGGCCGCATCCATCAGGGCGATTGGGTCCAGACAGAGAGCCACATTAGGACCGTTGCCAGGGCGCGGGGTGAGCCTCCTCGGCTATTTTGCGAGGAGCGCGGTGGGATGTCGAGCGGCTTCAGCGAGGCGAGCCCTGTTGTCGGAGGACTGATGACACAGCCCGAGGAGACAGGCGGCATTAATGCGGCGTAACGCGGCCGACTCTGACGGACGCAGCGGCGGTTATTCGTGAGAGGGGAATTCTGGGCCAGCGTCTTGGGGGCGGGGAGGCCCATTTCATTCCTCCACACAGACTGAGCCAGTATAAGCCATTCCCTTCTGCTCGTCAGAAGCGTTCGGTTACATAAAACCGCTTATTCATGTGCCAACTGCACCCTCCCTGTATTTAAATGAAAGAATGTCCCACTTTTTTTTTTGTGTGTTTGTTTGTTTGTTTGGTTTTTTAGATTTCTCTCTCAATATGTTTCAGACTTAAAAAGGCATGTCTTGAAAATAAAAGAAAATTGGGGTAAGAAAATGTGTAAAGAGGAAATAATTGTATTTTCACACAGAATGATAAAAGAAGAAAAAGAAAGAAAGAAAGAAAGAAAGATGTTTAACAGAAGTTCAGAGAAAACTAGGCTATCTAGGCTACAGCGTGAGGGAGGAAGATGGGCTTGAGTGGCTCACGGCCGAGAGACATTTTCCTAAAGAAAAAAAGACACTGAAACCACGTTACAAACACATTTCTGCAAATCGAATCCGCTTGTATCATTCCAGCAGAACAAAGAACCCTCTTTGGGCTGATTGTCAATGAGCAAGACTTCCTGTGGCACACGTCAGGAGCTGGAGAGTGCCGAGGAAAAATATTTGTGCTTGTATGCAAAGTATGAAAAGTGCCAGAACTCCAGGGTGAAAATTCACATTGCCAATGCCACATTGCCGTGGTATTGTACATGTCTGTTAACATTGTTCACATCACTATGGACCCATTCACAGACCTCACGGTGTCCTGTACAACACTTTTTGGGTTTCTTGTTTATTGGTTTCTTCAGGTAACCAAGGGAACCAGTGACATGTTAACCTTGTCCATTCCTTTTACTTAACGGATCGAAATTGGCTTTTAAAATTCCAGCCATTCTACACAATGAGGGCCTTGACGGGCGGCTTTAATTGCACAAATTACAAACGAGAAATAGAATTTAAAAAAACTATTTAGCTTGAACCAAAAGAGAAAAGCTATCATCAGCTGCACTTACGACTGAAGTAGCAGGAAGTCATAATCAAATATCTAACAGCTAGTAACAACAGCATCAGCCACACCTATGGTAGGCATTTATGGCACCTATGACTTCAGTAACTGTCATAAGCAGAGCTAGCACAGCTAACAGCATCAGCTGCACTTATAATAATAGTATAATATATACATTCAGTGAGCACTTTATTAGGTATTTATCAGACTTATGATATATGCTGTATAAACACTTAGAATCTTTATTGTGAAGTGGTGTGAAAAGTAACACCACAGACAGTTCTGTGGTGTTACCGTGAAGGGCGGTAACATGAAAGCCAGTAATACCAAAGACAACTGCACACAAATATGATAATTTCTTCAAAGATAACATGCAGCCAAATTCACAGAGTTTTTGTTAAATTGAACAAATATAACTAAGGACTATGACCCACAGTAATATAACTAATGACCCACAGTAATATAACTAATGACCCACAGTAATATAACTAAGGGCAGTGACCCACAGTAATATAACTAAGAACAATGACCCACAGTAATATAACTAAGGACTATGACCCACAGTAATATAACTAAGGATAATGACCCACAGTAATATAACTAAGGACTATGACCCACAGTAATATAACTAAGAACAATGACCCACAGTAATATAACTAATGACCCACAGTAATATAACTAAGGATAATGACCCACAGTAATATAACTAAGGATAATGACCCACAGTAATATAACTAAGGATAATGACCCACAGTAATATAACTAAGGATAATGACCCACAGTAATATAACTAATGACCCACAGTAATATAACTAATGACCCACAGTAATATAAATAAGGATAATGACCCACAGTAATATAACTAATGACCCACAGTAATATAACTAATGACCCACAGTAATATAACTAAGGATAATGACCCACAGTAATATAACTAAGGACTATGACCCACAGTAATATAACTAAGGATAATGACCCACAGTAATATAACTAAGAACAATGACCCACAGTAATATAACTAAGGATAATGACCCACAGTAATATAACTAAGGATAATGACCCACAGTAATATAACTAAGGATAATGACCCACAGTAATATAACTAAGGATAATGACCCACAGTAATATAACTAAGGACTATGACCCACAGTAATATAACTAAGGACAGTGACCCACAGTAATATAACTAAGGACTGTGACCCACAGTAATATAACTAAGGACTATGACCCACAGTAATATAACTAAGGACTATGACCCACAGTAATATAACTAAGGACTATGACCCACAGTAATATAACTAAGGACTATGACCCACAGTAATATAACTAAGGACAGTGACCCACAGTAATATAACTAAGGATAATGACCCACAGTAATATAACTAAGGACTATGACCCACAGTAATATAACTAAGGACAGTGACCCACAGTAATATAACTAAGGACAGTGACCCACAGTAATATAACTAAGGACAGTGACCCACAGTAATATAACTAATGACCCACAGTAATATAACTAAGGATAATGACCCACAGTAATATAACTAATGACCCACAGTAATATAACTAAGGATAATGACCCACAGTAATATAACTAATGACCCACAGTAATATAACTAAGAACAATGACCCACAGTAATATAACTAATGACCCACAGTAATATAACTAAGGATAATGACCCACAGTAATATAACTAAGGATAATGACCCACAGTAATATAACTAAGGACTATGACCCACAGTAATATAACTAAGGACAGTGACCCACAGTAATATAACTAAGGACAGTGACCCACAGTAATATAACTAAGGACTATGACCCACAGTAATATAACTAAAAACAATGACCAATGATCATCCTCAGCAGCATTTTGAGGTTGCCAACACCCACCAGACAAGTTCCGGGAGATTTATTTTCGCCCCTTCAAACAAATGCAATTGTCAATTACACGCAATCAGATGTCCCATCCGATTTAATGAGCATGTCTAGCCCAGCTCATTGATCGCTAATCACAAGCTCCGATCAGTCATGATAGCGACCCTGAAAGAGCACCATGCCAACAGACTCCCACAATAACAGACCAATGTTATGCCTGCTTTTTCGGTAGCAAAAAAAAGGCAGTGACTTTCATCATAATATCCAGCAATTACATTTTCGCAATTCCCGAAGGCAAGGGGAAATTCCAGGAGGCTCCCAGCTAATGGGACGGCTGGTAACCCCAGCCAGAGTGCCTCTCACAGTCCCCCCAGAGCAGGGCCACTGCAGTCTGCTGGAATTCATTTCTTTCTGTTCGTCGATCTGTTTGAGTCCTCCCCACCACCAGGTGTTACAGTAAGGGCTACTGCATTCCCCACCAAGCTTAAAAGAATTCTACCCTACTGCTTCCGTTATTACATATATTGCCTTTCACATCACCTCTACGGCTAAGTCTCGAACAATTCAAAGACCATTACTGAAACAACAGAAGGATAAATAGTGTAAATAAAAATGGGACAAACTCGAGCTTGCATAGAACAAAGCAGGAACTATTTAATTCAGGGAAAAGTCTTTTCAGGTTACCAAGCAACAAAAACTACTGCAAGTCAAATGGGGCCATGAATACTCTATGGTACCAAAAGACATTTATTAAAAACCCAACCGATGTCACAGAGGAGTTATGTCATCCTGCTTCCCAGTCTCTGTTGAGGTGTTGTTCTGGAATCTATGAGATCACCTGGGAGTATAATAATTCATATCATTACTGTGTGGCACCAACAATAAATAAAGAGAGTGTAAAACATGAAAATAAATAATGTAAAAAATGGAACAATTCTGAGGAAAGTGCTTGAACTCAAAATCAGAACCCTGGCCCTGTAAGTCAAATGCAAACGAACTGTTCCTATCAGACAGTACTTTACATGAGAACTGTTCCTATCAGACAGTACTTTACATGAGAACTGTTCCTATCAGACAGTACTTTACATGAGAACTGTTCCTATCAGACAGTACTTTACGTGAGAACTGTTCCTATCAGACAGTACTTTACGTGAGAACTGTTCCTATCAGACAGTACTTTACATGAGAACTCTTCCTATCAGACAGTACTTTACATGAGAACTGTTCCTATCAGACAGTACTTTACATGAGAACTGTTCCTATCAGACAGTACTTTACATGAGAACTGTTCCTATCAGACAGTACTTTAAGTGAGAACTGTTCCTATCAGACAGTACTTTAAGTGAGAACTGTTCCTATCAGACAGTACTTTACATGAGAACTGTTCCTATCAGACAGTACTTTAAGTGAGAACTGTTCCTATCAGACAGTACTTTAAGTGAGAACTGTTCCTATCAGACAGTACTTTACGTGAGAACTGTTCCTATCAGACAGTACTTTACATGAGAACTGTTCCTATCAGACAGTACTTTAAGTGAGAACTGTTCCTATCAGACAGTACTTTACATGAGAACTGTTCCTATCAGACAGTACTTTAAGTGAGAACTGTTCCTATCAGACAGTACTTTAAGTGAGAACTGTTCCTATCAGACAGTACTTTACGTGAGAACTGTTCCTATCAGACAGTACTTTACATGAGAACTGTTCCTATCAGACAGTACTTTAAGTGAGAACTGTTCCTATCAGACAGTACTTTAAGTGAGAACTGTTCCTATCAGACAGTACTTTACATGAGAACTGTTCCTATCAGACAGTACTTTACGTGAGAACTGTTCCTATCAGACAGTACTTTAAGTGAGAGATCTGCACTTGCAGGCCACGCGTGCATCATTAGGACTGCAGTTTTATTTCAACTGAAACGCTGCACAGTATGCATGAGAAACACAGCCGGAGGAAATATGATGAAATTACGGTCAGAGAAATTGTTAGTCTTGGCAGTTTTCAGAAAAAAAAAAATTGGGGAAATTTTACTCTGCGGGCAAGGTGTGTGTGCGTGTGTGTATGTGCGTCTGTCTGTGTGTGTACGTGTATACAGCATGTGTGCATGTGTGTGTGTGTGTGTACATATGTGTATGAGTGTGGGGGGTGCTGGAGATTCGGGCTGGCACAGGTGGGCACTACATCTCCTGGGCGCACGCCCCCTTAGGGAGGTGACCGGGGAGCGTGTAACACGTATGGCGCCATGGAAACTGTCACCCGTCAGGGGTGGAGGTGTCAGTTTGCGGACGGGCGAGGGGGCACGGGGGACCAGGCGGGCGATGTCGAGGGGGTTAGAGCCAGGACAAAACGCCTGACCTATTCAAGCACCTGGACTGCAAGCACGCTCAGGCAGAAATCACCTCCTTTCCTGGCATTTCAAAAACACTCGAGACAATGGTGATTTGCCTTGAATAGTAATAGGACAGTGTGGTTAAATCTAAATATATTAAATGTTTGTGAATTATCCATCGCTAAGGTCAGTTTGCAAAGTTTTTGAGCAAAAGTTACTTTAAAACCAACATTATGTAAATACTTCAGATGTTTATTTGTTGCGACTGTTTCAAAGATCCAACATAAAAAAAAGTTTTGTATAAAGTTCATGAAAGTTACAGTATGTCTTTTTTATGCATGAGATTTGCATTAAGAAAATGACGATATTTCTGTTGAATAAGCATCAACATAAGCAGCAGAAACATCCTGGTGATTAGCATGCATAATATCAGCAGCTGCAGACATCCACCTGGAGCGAAATGGAGACTCGAAACACGCAGATATTTTAACCGTTTGATGGCTACGTTTTCAGAACCCTGCATGTTGGCGGCTGGGAGGTGTGAATGAATAAAACGCTCCCCGAGACATCGTCTGGGGGACACTGCACAATCCTCACTACTGTTTGGATGTCAAAATTCACTTGGCAGTAGAAATGAAATTGGGCGAAAGGCAGGAATACACCCTGGACAGGTCGCCAGTCCATCGCAGGGCACACACACCATTCACTCACACACTCATACCTATGGGCAATTTAGATTCTCCAGTCAGCCTAACCTGCATGTCTTTGGACTGTGGGAGGAAACCGGAGTACCCGGAGGAAACCCACGCAGACACGGGGAGAACATGCAGACTCCTCACAGAGAGGCCCCGGCCGACGGGGATTTGAACCCAGGACCTCCTGGCTGTGAGGTGGCAGTGCTACCCACTGCACCATCCGTGCCGCCCAGAACAATAATGCACTTTGTAAACAAAATAAAACAGCAAAGAGTTGCACATGATTTGAGCGAGTGCTGGCTTTGTCTTTCACTGCGTCAGCCTTGTAAACGGGATAAAGAGGCAGAGCAGCATGTACACGGAAAGTTCTGGAAAGTCTCTTCATTGACTCGCGTCGTATGGCCTGGGCGGCTGAAGTGACCGGGCTTGACCGGTCTCCAGCCGGGATGGACAGGAACGAGCACAGCCATACAGAGACAGGGACGGACAGGAACAAGCACAGCCATACAGAGACAGGGCCGGACAGGAACAAGCACAGCCATACAGAGACAGGGCAGACAGGAACAAGCACAGCCATACAGAGACAGGGCAGACAGGAACAAGCACAGCCATACAGAGACAGGGCAGACAGGAACAAGCACAGCCATACAGAGACAGGGCAGACAGGAACAAGCACAGCCATACAGAGACAGGGCCGGACAGGAACCTGTGGGCTGTGCTGACCGGCAGAACACAGTTTAGAACTTGATAAGACGCACACAGTTTGTAACTTAGGCTGAGAGCGTACTTGATAAGACGCACACAGTTTGTAACTTAGGCTGAGAGTGTACGTGATAAGAAGCACATGTACTGTGGTCTGGTATCTGCAGTGACATAAATAATGAATAAATGAATAAAATAAATATTACCAATAAACAAAAGGGCAGTGTCTGGGCGATTGTCAAAGAACACAATGTTGGAAAATGAAACGTTTGGTATAAACAAGAGGTGGAGTAAAAGCAAACAATTTGCAAAAGTCACTGCCACAAAGATGCTCAGTTTATACTGTCACTGCCACAAAGCTGATGGAGGAAAAGAAAATCAATGAAAGCTTTCATGAGGTCCCAATTACTCAAGGTTTGGTAATCGGCATTTAGCTACAAATTGTGAGTAGCCTATTTTAAAAAAAAATAAGGCTACTCAAATCAATAAAGATGTCAAAATATAGAAACGGGTGTACTGTAGTGTAGTGGTTAAGGTGCGTGACTGGGACACACAAGGTCGGTGGTTCGATCCCTGGTGTAGCCACAATAAGATCTACACAGCCGTTGGGCCCTTGAGCAAGGCCCTGAACCCTGCATTGCTCCAGGGGAGGATTGTCTCCTGCTTAGTCTAATCAACAGTACGTCGCTCTGGATAAGAGTGTCTGCCAAAATGCCATTAATGTAATGTAACGTAAAGTAATGTAAGGTACTTTGGCGTCGGCGTTAGAGTTGTGAATGATCTCCGTTCCCGGAGCGGCGGTGTCTGAAATCGTTTTGGGCGGTCTGTCACTCACAGCGGTGTATAGACATACAGGCGCATACCGTATACACACACATACAGGCGCATACCGTATACACACACATACAGGCGCATACCGTATACACACACATACAGGCGCATACCGTATACACACACATACAGGCGCATACCGTATACACACACATACAGGCGCATACCGTATACACACACATACAGGCGCATACCGTATACACATACATAAAGGCGCATACCGTATACACACACACACAGACGCATACCGTATACACACACATACAGACACATACCGTATACACACACATACAGGCGCATACCGTATACACACACATACAGACACATACCGTATACACACACACACAGACGCATACCGTATACACACACACACAGGCCCATACCGTATACACACACATACAGGTGCATACCGTATACACACACATACAGACGCATACCGTATACACACACATACAGGCGCATACCGTATACACACACATACAGGTGCATACCGTATACACACACACACAGACGCATACCGTATACACACACATACAGACGCATACCGTATACACACACATACAGGCGCATACCGTATACACACACACACAGGCGCATACTGTATACACACACATACAGGCGCATACCGTATACACACACACACAGGCGCATACTGTATACACACACATACAGGCGCATACCGTATACACACACATACAGACGCATACCGTATACACACACATACAGGCGCATACCGTATACACACACACACAGGCGCATACTGTATACACACACATACAGGTACAGTGGGGTGCAGAAATCTGGGCACTCTTGGTTTAAATGCATGTTACAATGAATCTGTATGTGATAAAAACCAAACCTGAACTCTAAACGGTACAGAGTAGAGCATCCCTGCAAATTTTAAAGCAAGATTGCTTTACTTACAGTTCGTAGTCGATAATCCAGGCAGGTGTTCGGTAAGGGAGCCTACAGCATGATCTCCCAGGGTGGTCAGGGGCCACAGAGTGGGGGCTCCAGGTGGTCAGGGGCCACAGAGTGGGGGCTCCAGGTGGTCAGGGGCCACAGAGTGGGGGCTCCAGGTGGTCAGGGGCCACAGAGTGGGGGCTCCAGGTGGTCAGGGGCCACAGAGTGGGGGCTCCAGGTGGTCAGGGGCCACAGAGTGGGGGCTCCAGGTGGTCAGGGGCCACAGAGTGGGGGCTCCAGGTGGTCAGGGGCCACAGAGTGGGGGCTCCAGGTGGTCAGGGGCCACAGAGTGGGGGCTCCAGGTGGTCAGGGGCCACAGAGTGGGGGCTCCAGGTGGTCAGGGGCCACAGAGTGGGGGCTCCAGGTGGTCAGGGGCCACAGAGTGGGGGCTCCAGGTGGTCAGGGGCCACAGAGTGGGGGCTCCAGGTGTGTACATCCAGCAGAGCCTGGCTCAGCTTCTCCACCCACTCTGCTCTGCCCTCACCTGTGTCCGCAGAGAACCGGCACTTATCTTCGGCCTGGTGGTGGTCAGTACACAGGCAGGTCAGTACACAGGCAGATCAGACAGCGCAACCACTGGAGAGGATGGTAGAAGCACATTACAATATGGCGAAGAACTAACAAAACAGACAGGTTTAAATAGACAGATAACGAGGGGGAAAGGATAATCAGGTGGGCGCGATAATCAGGAAGTGAAGACAGGTGAAATGAATGAACGACAGTGAATGAACAGAAAACAGACTACGGAAAGCAGAGTGGGAAACAAAAGGCTAAATGTGAGGGACTTAGACAGGATACAGATACAGAAACACACAGATCATGACAGAATTAACATGCCATCAAAAGTATCCAACTGCATTGGCTGTTCTGTCTGGTGTTAACAACCATGGGTTCCTCTAAACAGTTGTCATTTTTCAGAATGAAGAAGGAGAAAGAGAAGGAGAAGACTAGAAAAATTCTCTCAATGTTTCAAACAACTTATTTCCACTGTCAGAAAATGGAAGATACATGGAACAGTTGAAGTCAAGGCAAGGTCTAGACCACACGTGTCAAACTCCAGTCCTGGAGGGCCGTAGTGTCTGCTGGTTTTTGGGGTGTTCTGGGTTCATTCAAGTCATTGATTGCTTAAAGTATCCACACGCCTTGTTCTCAAGGCCTTAATTGGCCTTAATTGGCAGCTGATTGAAAGGAAACCACAAAAACCTGCAGACACTGTGGCCCCCGGGGGATTCAGTTTGACACCCCTGGTCTAGACGATCAAGAAAGATTTTGGATAGAATGGCCCAAGACCTGGTGAGAAATGTTCAGAAGAACCCACATATATATCACTGCAAAAGAGCTGCAGAAAAGAGTAGCAGACACAGGTCCAGCTGTTCACAGGACAACAATGCTATGTACTTTAAACAACAAAGACCAACAGCGCAGAGTTGCCAGGAAGACAAAATTAAGTGTCTGAAGTGTGCAAAAGTAAACATTGAGAAGCCTGAAACCTTTTGGAACAATGTGCTTTGGACTGACAAAACCAAAATTGAACTTTTTGGCCACCACCAAAGAAGGTATGTTTGGAGATAAAAGGGTGAAGCCTTTGTACAGAAGAACACCTTGCCAACTGTCAAGCATGGAGGTGGATCCATTATGCTTTGGGGTTGTGGGGCAGCTGGGGGCACAGGAAACATTGTGTGAGTGGAAGGAAGTCCCAAATATAAATAAATTATAGAGGCTAATTTAAAGGCCAGTCCAGACATTGAAGTTGAAGAGAGGTTGGGTATTCCAGCAAGACACCCCCTCTGCAAATACAACACAACATATTGAGGCACATTTTAAATGATTGGAGTCATTTATAAACACTGTGTGAATCCCGTCATTGAAAACATTTCATTATGTGTGATTTACTCAATCCTACACTCTGTAATGTCGTTTGTCACACTGAATTGTTTCCTTTCGAACGTCGTCTTTGTTTTCGTTAAATTAGTCAAAAAATAATGTTCTTGCTATGAAAAACAATGAAGGCGCTCAGCCAATAGCTAAATAACGATGATGAAATCAACATGAGGGTGTTTCGGCCGGCTTTTCAGCTCGTTCACACGCATCCAGTGAATTGTGTTCAGTGCAGACTTAGATTGAGCTCTGTCCCTCTTTTCAGCAGAAATTTAGAAATCTTTTGATATTCATGGTACCAATCAGTACTAAATTTCCCTGACTGAGAAACATCAGCAATGGACTGTTAAATACCTCTGCCTGCAATATGGCACCCAATCCAAACATAAAGCCATGCGACCGAGCTAACCACCGAACGGCGTGAAAAAATCAATGGAATACATTTGTTTCAATGAAGTTATCTAGTCTGACAACGAACAGAGCGGGGCGTTATCATTTAGGGCTCAAATGTCGTTCACTCTGTCTCGCATAGCATTGTTCTTTCTTTTAACCGTGGGGTCTGTTCATGGAACTGAACATTTAATGATGTTCGCACAGTGACATATACAGGAATCAGGCCTAACATGGGCGTAATAATGACAAACTCATCGTAATACAAAATACTTAATACCTGTTTAATCCCTTAAGCCGTGCGGCCAGAATGCATTGATTTGCATTTAATCATTCAGCTGACGGTTCTATTTGTACTCTATACAGTAATTTATGATACTATTGTTTTAGCAACAACGGTTCCTTTTATAACATGTGTGTGGTGACAAAACAAACAACTTCTTTGCAGTTCAGAACTTCACAGACAACATGAATCAGGCTAAAATTGGGATTCTTTTCCCGGTGTTACTTTTTTCTGTCAGGTTTGGGAGACAGAGGAACCAAGCGTAGACTAAGGGGTTGTGAGAAAATGACAGGTGTAATGAAGCAGACAGAGTCAGCCAGACCGTAATCTGAAAAGACAGGCAGGGCTCAAAAACCAAGTGGTCAGTCCAAACAGGGCAGAGGTACAGATGCGTGATCCAAAGAGAGCCCAAAAAGCTAGGCAGGAGCCATAAAACAGAAATCCAAAAAAACCAGAACAGACAGAAAAACAGAGGCCGGAACAGAAACAGGAACTAACAAACTAGCCGCAAGAACTGAAAAGGATAGGCTTAAATATACTAACAAATTAACAAAACGATAATCAGGTGCAAGTGCTAGATAATGAGAAACAGCTGGAACAAGACAGGAAGGAAATGCATATAAGGAGTGGGGGGTGGAGACACAAAATGGGGAGGGAAGTAAAACAAGGACCGGAGTGAAAGCAGAGAAGGAAAAACAATAGGAAAAGGGGCACGGACCGAACCACTATTCCTTTTCGATTCCAGGGCCAAAGCTGCTAATTATATAACACCCAATTTAACGACTTAGCTGGTTTCTGCTGCAAAGACGAATAGTCCTCAGGCATTCGCCCCATTTATTGCGCCAAAGGTAATTACATTAACTCCCTGGTATGACTGGCTTTTCTCCGCGACCACGCTCTCATTCAAAACGCCACACAACAACTAAAAATGCCACTCACTCACCCAGCAGCCTCACATACACACGGACCAATCAGAAACAATCCCCATGATTCCCGCTCTTAAAGCTGCACACCCTCATTTACCCTCAATGGCAATGATCCAGAGATCAAAATCCATAATTGATTTTAATTCCAAAAAAACGTTTAAAAGGTGGAGAAACAGCAAGTAAAGCCTTCAATGACGAGCCTTGTGTATAGGCCAAATACATACAAACTGTAGGCTATACATCTGCTTTTTTTATCCAGAATGGCATACACTCAGCACATATGAATGAGATCATAGCAATACACACTCTATACTCTACAATACACACTCTATACTCTACAATACACACTCTATACTCTACAATACACACTCTATATTCCACATACACATTAATGCCAGATCTATCAATTAATCACACAAGTTCAAAAACTGTATGCTACGTACGACACAGTTTGTGGGTAAGCTATGTTGAACGAGTGATACAAGATATGTGGTCTTAAATAGGACACATGGACATGATTAATTGTATAATGCACGCGCTGAATTTACCACCAGGAATTGACTTCTGGAAGCCTGCCCAATGAGGGAGCATAGAGCGCCAACAATTCCACCCGCAGCGTCGAGCTTCAGAGGTAACGAGCGCTGTCGAACCCGGGGCCACCCACCTGCAGGGGCCCCGGCGCGGGGCCTGGCAGCCGGGGCCCCTCCACGCGCCCGCCCTGGCGTCACGGCAACAGCCGGGGCCCCTCCACGCGTCCGCCCTGGCGTCATGGCAACCCGCCGCTAACCTCAACCCGCACCGCTATCCATCACAGCGTCATTTCCGCCGTTAGGAGAGACTAACGGCCGCCCACAGGACAGGTCCAGACTCAACCCGAGTGCTCGCTGGGCAGAGATTTGGGGAGATGCCCTGATTGGAGGCTCGTGCCGAGAGCGTTTCGCCACGCTGTGTCGCTGGAGCGCCCCGCTGGGTCTGAAAATGAGTTTGTAAGATCGCCGTTCCATTCTGGTGTCATTTTCAGAATCGGAGGGAGAGGGGACTCGCTTCGGATTTCATTCACTTTTTGTATCTACCACGCAATTTAAGAAATACAAATAAAAACGTACAAAATGAGACCTTGCAGATAGTACCCAAGACGTTGTGTGTAGCTAAATGCATGCTAATACAAGAATGCTGTCATTAGACTAGCACAACAGAAATCTGTCATCTTGACAACCACTGCAGATGTAGTGATATGGAATGACGTTCCGTACTGTAGGCTAGGCCACCAATTTCAAGATTACAAAATGGTGGATGACCTGAGGACACACCCCAAAGCCTAAGCGTTGACCTTAACCCCTCATCCCCAGTAACTCCTGGGCAAGGATGAAAATATTGATGAGATCCGCGGTGGTGCAACAGGCTAAGATGCAGCAGACTTGCGGTTGCAGTTTGCTGCAGTTGCACACCGGGGACCGGGGTTCGATTCTCGGTCCTGCCAAAAGCCAAGTTTGGCCGGCTCATGTGGAGCAGCATAATTGGCTCGCTGCTCCAGAGGGAGGGACTTGGCTTGAAGAAGGCGTGTCGCTCTCCTTCGGGCCGCCGAGGGACGGGGTATGGGCGGTTTATCTAATACTAGCTCTAATTCAATCAGACGGGGTACAATTGGCTACCAAATTGGGAGAAAATGGGAAAAATATGAAAAAAAAGGATGAAAGTAGTGCAAATGTATTTCTTTTTGAGCTTTTTAATGACAGTAAGTATTTTTTCCAAATCATAAGGTACATCAATATGCAGAATAAACATGCCTGAATTTCCCTCTTTTATTTATATTCTTTAATGATTTCTGACTGTGTTCATTGTTCTGGGATTTTTGAAAGATATGAGTTCAGCAATTTTTATTGCAATAAAGCAGCAAACCATAATTGCTTATCCTCCCAAGCAAAGTCTGTCCCACACACAGACCAGAACCTGCCACCTACCTCATAACCCGTTCAGTGCAGCCCCCACCCACGCACTCTTCAAGCTGGAGAAGAGCAACCTCCTGCACTTACCCAGGTGAAAAAAGTACATTTAAAGTACATTTAAGTATACTTAGTATATTTCCAGGTGCTAATGATGAGTGCATTTGAAATGTACTGTTTTGAACCTACTTTTTTGTACTTATTGAACCTGAGTTGTACTAAATTGTTCTGACATTTGATCTGAAAAGCAGCTGAACCTCTTGACCACATCTGCATGCTTTTATGCATTGAGCTGCTGCCACATGTTTGACAGAGTCAGAATGGGGAAGGAAAGTGACTCTGACTGTGGAATGATTGTTGGTGCCAGACAGGGTGGTTTGAATATCTCAGAAACTGCTGATCTTCAGGGATTTTCAAGCACAACAGTCCCTAGAGTTTGCAGAGAATAAGGGCAGAAACGTCTTGTTAATGAGAGAGATCAGAGGAGAAGGGCCAGACTGGTCAAAGCGGACAGAAAGGTGACAGTTATGCAAATAACCACACATTACAACAGCGGTATGCAGAAGAGCATCTGTGAACACAACGCATCATACCTCTTAAGTAGATAGGCTATGGCAGCAGAAGAAAAGAAAAAAGTGTAATAAATACCTAATAAAGTGCTCACTGAGTGCAGAAGTCTATCAAAAATCCAGTTGGAAAATTGTTATTTGTGTTCAGAATTGTGTAGGAGGCGGAGCCAGGCTGAAACATTTGATAAACCAGATATGATATTTTCTTTTGTAATTCTCCACGGCCCAGCTCACCTGCTGCCCTCTCCAGGTGTGTGTGAATATCTAATATCTGGATACACGATTCACACAGACTCACCACTCTGCACTGAGAGAAACAGCCAGGGCTCAAAATGCAGCCTGTGATTGATGCACTTTTGTCACTCAGCGCAAAGCATACGCTCCTTTCAGTGTGGTATCAAATGGAGAAAAGGATTATCTACCCTGAGAACCTGCTACAGTGACACGCTGGTTCCTGGTGCTTTCCCATTGAAATGCAGCCTGTGCATTGGTCTGTGCTGTAGGAGGGGGGCTTTGAAGACCAGGACCCAACAGCCATCTCTGGGAGTTGTACGCACACTGCCAAATTCTCCAGCTGTGCTGCTCTCTCTTACACACACACACACACACACACACACACATTCACTCACTCTCTCACACTCACTCACTCTCTGACACACACACACACACATTAGCTCACTCTCACACAAACACTCTCTCTCAAACTCCCTCTCACACACACTCTCTGTGGTGTTGTGGTTGTGTCAGACTGTAGCAGGCAGCAGTAAACTGTGCTGTCTGTCACTCAGACTGTTGGGAGACAGCAGTAAACTGTGCTCTCTGTCACTCAGACTGTGGCAGTAAACTGTGCTCTCTGTCACTCAGACTGTGGCAGTAAACTGTGCTGTCTGTCACTCAGACTGTGGCAGTAAACTGTGCTGTCTGTCACTCAGACTGTGGCAGTAAACTGTGCTCTCTGTCACTCAGACTGTAGCAGGCAGCAGTAAACTGTGCTCTCTGTCACTCAGACTGTGGGAGGCAGCAGTAAACTGTGCTCTCTGTCACTCAGACTGTGGCAGTAAACTGTGCTCTCTGTCACTCAGACTGTGGGAGGCAGCAGTAAACTGTGCTCTCTGTCACTCAGACTGTGGCAGTAAACTGTGCTCTCTGTCACTCAGACTGTGGCAGTAAACTGCGCATCAGGACCAGCTGATAGAGGGGACTCTTCTCTTTGCTCACTGTCTCTCACTCTCTTACACACTCTCTCACACACACTCTTACACACACACTCACACTCCCTCTCACTCTGTGTTACATACTCTCTCACACTCACACTCTTACACACACACTCACACTCCCTCTGTGTTACATACTCTCTCACACTCACACTCTTACACACACACTCACACTCCCTCTCCCGCACACGCACTTTCTCTCTCACCCACCCTCAGTTCAGCAGGAGTTAATTTCATCTCAATTTCATGTGTTAATGTGAGGCAGGAGGTCGATTATAAATATCTTTTGTGTGTTTAACATTGGTGCAGTGCACAGAAGTGACTAATTACAATCAATTAGAGACACAGGAAAGGGAATAGATCTGAGTAAATTGTATTAGTAAGAAAGTAAATTAAAAAATGCATTCCAGTAGAACACTGCAAATGAGAATAATAACATTTCCACAGTATCTGCAGTCTACGAAGGCTGTTTTGCCAGGCAAGTCGGGTCTTGCATAGCTAAAAATAAATATACAGTACTGTGCAAAAGTCTTAGGGACCTGTATAACATTCTGTACAGATAAGATTCTTTCAAAAATAATCAATGAAAGGTCCTAAATAAACGTACTATACATTTTACATTACATTTTAGTAAGTTGGCAGAATAGTTAAAAACTGAATCAAATCAATATTTTTTGTGACCACCCTTCGGTGTTAAAACTGGATCACTTCTCTGAGATATAGAACTGCAGGACAGCGTTGGCTAAGACAATCAGCAGGGAGGTTGTTCCAAGCATGTTGGAGAACTTCTGCAGGCTTCGGTTGAACATTTTGAAATCTCAAATGTGCTCTGTTATACTAACACACACAAAAAGGGTCTCGGGTGCCTAAGACACATCTTTGCCTCCAATTTATTTTTGACTGCTGTTTAAACATTTTGACAATGTGACATTTGCTGTTTATTGCTTCATAATAAAACCTTGTTTGTGATTGATGTATCTGACCCCATCCAGTCTGAATGAATTCAGAAGTCAAAACTTATATTTGCACTCCTGACATACAAATGAAACGTTGGTATTTTATTCTGGTTTTATTCTCAGACAAGGAATGCATTTCCACATCCTGAGACGGGTACGTGGGGGGTTGGACCCAAAATGCATGACTCAGGGCTTTATTCAGGGAATGTCCAGTGAGCGTAACCAAAAAACAAGCAATGTTCATACACGTGAAATCCAGCCAAAAAACCAAAGTACAGTACCGAGGGAGAAGGCAGTCTCGTAATCGGTACACCAATGTAAAAATTATTTCTTCTTTCAGCTTTTGGGAGACCTCCTAAGGCTTTACCATGATTGCAACTGACCTTGAACACATTCATGGGTGGGGTTTATGTATGCATCACATCCGAAGCAAACTAACTTGTGACCAAGTTTGTCAGTTTAACTACACAGTCATATCTGCATCTTAACTGTGATGTAGGGCCCTGCTTTGTGTCCTTTTCTGACCTTTCCCAGGTGTGTTGTTAAAGAAGCAACCAACACCTCTGCGAACGGTGGCAAGTGATTTAAAGTAATGACCAGGGTAATGATCATTCAGAAAAATGCCTGCTTTTCCCGCGGCTGAAACTCGACGTCGGGCGATGGCCATAAGGAGGAGGCCATGAAGAAGAGAAAAGCACATCCGCGGTTCAGCGAAGGTCGCCTGCGTCGGCCGGCGAGGTCTCCCCAGAGACGACCCGTGCTTCCGTGCCAATTTGCATGCGTCAGAGACCGGTGACCCGGTCACTCCTCATTCGCCGAGCTTCGCCGGAAAAAAAAATGAACGTGAAAAAAAACCCGCAAAAGCAACAGACACATTACCGCCTCGCGCATTCCATATCTGATATGAAACACGGCCACTTAACGGCCCTCTGGCTGCAGGATAACCGCCGACAGCCAATTTCCTTCATTTCTTTTGTCCAGCGTGACCCGGAGGATCATTCTGGAAGGCGCAATTACAGCCATCGCGACGTGGCGATGGAGCATTAAGGGGAGGCGAGCGGGATCAATGCGCTACTGAGGGACATCTGAGTGTGTCTGTGTCCATTAGTATGGGAAGTCTCAGGGGCTTCAGAAGAAAGTAAAACTGGGAATGAAATGGAGCATTCTGCCACTCATTGCCCCCTACCCCCACCTCAGTCCCCCACATAAATTGTTTGTGACTGGAGACCGTTTTTTTGGATGTTTTCCGTATTCAAATCCATGATCTTTTAAAATATACTCGGATGCATGTTCTTTTAAAATGAGTTCACCACCTCCTAACATCTTTACCTTACCATCCACATCATAATAAGATGTAGACTTTAAGTTTGAGACATTTCCTGCGTGCCAAATAACTGCTTGAAATATACAGTTGGAAATATAAAAAATATGGTTTGCTCTGTGAAATAAGAAAATACACCGTATTTCTATCTGAAATGACCCTCTCACCTCCAGCATGAAGTACTCTCGTGTTACATCAGATAAAGACTGTGTTGACCACATTGTTGCAGCCCTTATTGTATGTACAGATAGTGGAAACACCAGTCACAATATGGCCTGTTCGTACACTGGCATAGCCCACCGACATCTCAAATTCTACCAGGGGACCACAGCACCTCTTGTTCACAAGAGCATCAGCCATGATGGATTGGGTTCAGATCTGTTTCATAAAGATCCATCACGTTTGGATACCATTAGCATTATGCTCCTGAGACCACTAGGTGACTAACCTGTGGATGAAGGTATTGTAGGAGCACTCCATCATGGGGTAGTAAGTTGTGATTCACATGGGCCCGGGCTCCCCCGGTTCCTGCCACACCCAGAACCGCAGCAGGGGACCACAGACACATCAGTACAGCACCAGCAGAACCCACCTGTTCTCTATGTTCCACACAGAAGCTCAAAAGCTTGGCCTGCAGCACTACCCAGCCGTCTAGTTCTTTGCAGCTGTGTCTCAGAGGGCTATATTTGAACTCACAAAAGTTCAAACAGCTCTCTGTCTTACCTCATTTCATCTCTGTCTGCAAAAATACTTAAACAAATCATAAAAATAGAATAAATGTATCATAACAATAACAGCCCATCAGACCAGGGCCTAGTTCATAAAGTAGGAACATTCACCAATCTGGAACATGGACTGAAGTAGATAGATAGATAGATAGATAGATAGAAAGACAGACAGACAGACAGAATTATACAGTGGTTTTCTCACTCTCAAAGTGCTTACAGTGATGAGGGGGAAACTCTTCTCAACCACCACCAATGTGCAGCACCCACCTGGGTGATTTTTATCCAATTAATTCAGGGGACGATCAGGTGGCATCTGTTTCTGGTTGTTACTAAGAGTCGTTATCCAGCTAAATCAGTAATCCTGCTTTGTGGAATAGCCCCCAAGGTATCTCACTCAGCATTATCCTTCACTCACAGTCCAGAGAACGTCCTGGCCTTCAACTCCCCCCTGGAGCCCTCTCCCGCCCCGGTGCTGACCTGGGAAACAGCGCCCCCTCTGGCCGCCCCTTTAATGATGGGACGCACTCCATTAATGCGTGTAACATACGCACTCTTCACGGCGGTGTACAGAATCGTTATCGATCGTTTCCATAAACGGCGGCACTTATCTCCGCGTATGTCCCCGTGGCAACGGCACCGCCGAGGATCCGACCCATAAAAGGAGTAAAAACTGGGAAACATCGGAATCACCTGCGGCAGCAGCCTGCCCTTAATCAAGCGCCCCCCCGCCGCCCCCCCCGTGTGAAATAAAGCGGAGGAAACGCCACTGAGCCGCCAAACGATCAGGACAACCTGCAGACTCTCTCAAGGTGAGCCGCTGGTGCGCGTTGTTACCGCATTACTGCCGGGCTACCTCCCCTCCTCCTCCTCCTCCTCCTCCTCCTCCTCCCCCCCTCCCTCTCCTCCTCCTCCCCCCCTCCCCTCCTCCTCCTCCTCCTCCCACCTCCCCTCCTCCTCCCTCCTCCTCTTCCTCCCCCCCTCCCCTCCTCCTCCTCCTCCTCCTCCCCCCCCCTCCTCCCCCTCCCCCTCCCCCTCCTCCTCCTCCCCCCCCTCCTCCTCCTCCCCCCCTCCCTCTCCTCCCCCTCCCCCTCCTCCTCCTCCTCCCCCTCCTCCTCCTCCCCCTCCCCCCCTCCCTCTCCTCCCCCTCCCCCTCCCCCTCCTCCTCCTCCCCCTCCTCCTCCTCCTCCTCCTCCTCCCCCTCCAGAGCCGATTCCCACCTTCCCTCAGACGCGCGGGATAGATCAGAGCTGGGGGTTCCCTCTAATGAACCCAAATAAAGAGTCTCTCAGGGCCGGGGGCGGCATGTAAAGCCGTCTCATTTGGCCTTTTCATCGGCACGTTGTTATTGTTGTTTTTGTTGCTTTTGTTGCTTTTTTACAATTCAGCCATTCACGAGACGCTTGCAGCCAATGACGCTTGCAGTGGTTTTTTAATTTTTTTATTTGTTACGCACTAAATTTAACATTTACATTTACATTTCTGTCATTTGGCAGACGCTTTTAATCCAAAGCGATTTACAAGTGCATTCCACAGGTTCTCCCACAGGTTAAAAGCATCACATCCATAACCAGTAAAACACACATGAAAGAGCTGTTCGAGACAAAAAGACGAGTCATCGTGAGATCGAACGACATTCTGTCTCTTCACGACGTCGCCGTGGGAACGGCGTTGGAGAAAGGGAAGGGGAATTAAAGGGGATGGAGACATTGGAAAAGGCAGGGGAATTAAAGGGGATGTATTTCACGAACAGCGCAAACAGGGGAGGCAGTAATCCCGGGAGCCGGGGGGGGCGGGGGCGCAGGGGGGGCGCGGAGAGGAGGCGCACGCCTGGCGCTCCTCCTGTACACGTGCACGGTAAGCAGCTTCGCTCCGTGACCGAGCGGGGCTCCTCCCGCGTCTCCTCCCGCGTCTCCTCCTCACTCATCCTCCCCGGGCTCAGGAGGAGACGGAAACGCAGGGATTACCTCGCTCGTGAACGATTCCTCACGCGAGAGAGCGCCGGCCTTTTTCGTTTTTCTTTTTTTTTTATTATTAATCTCGCCGTTTTTGTTTTTAAACGCGCAGCCCATTACCTTGCCCACTTCGGGGGAGAATCTCAGCGTGGAGAATCGATGCGAGGAGGAAACAAAGCGTTTGACTGCCATTTGGCAAAGTTTACAGCCCTGACTAATGCGGGCGTGCTGCAGCGCTTTATTAACCGCCGTGAAAGCCCTAGTGCTCACGCGGCTGGGGACTGGCTGGGGCTCGGGGCAGAGGAACCAATCACAGACTCAGACTCGGGGGCTCGGGGCAGAGGAACCAATCACAGACTCAGACTCGGGGGCTCGGGGCAGAGGAACCAATCACAGACTCAGGGACAACGTAATAAGGTAGGCTTTAATGGCAAAGGGGCGGATCCAAAAACTTAGTCCAAAAACAGGCAACGGTCAAAGTCCAAGCAGACAGGTACACGCAGGGCAGGCAGAGTTCAGAAACCAGGAAGTCCAAACAGGTGATGGTACAAGTACAAAAACCAGGCAGAGATCAGAACCAGAAAATCCAAAAGCAGAACAGAGCAGAACTAGACAGATGACAACAGGGCACAGGTAAGGGGTACACAGGTAAGGGGAAGCAGGAACAGAACGACACAAAGACGAACTCGCAACAATAAAATGAAAACGACAGGTTTAAATACACTACTAATTGACAGACAACGAGAAACAGGTGAGAGAAATGGCAGAAACGACAGGAAGGATCTACATATAGAGAGTGGGGAGGCGGAGACACGAAACGGGACACAGCTGAAACAAATGCTGGACGGAGCAGGAAACAGACTACGGAAAGCACAGAGGTGAACAAAAGGCGAAAACGCCGGGGACTTAGACATAAAACAGATAACAGAAAAACAACCCGACAGGGACCCGAAAACGAAGCCCCGCCCGCCCTGGCAGGCTGAGGGCCAGCGGTACCGCCGTCTGCTGCCGTGTAACCGCCCGGGGGAGGTGGGAGAGAGACGCAGTGAAACAGGCACAGAGGCTCTGGGGGTTCCCACCTCAGCGGTGAGGCCGGGGGGGGCAGAGTGGTCAGAGAGATAACAGGAGAGCGCTAATCCACGACCCGCTTAATGGAGCATCTTCACTACAAATGAGCAGTGTGTTCAATACAGGGATAACACACACATGCATACGCACACCGCACAAAGACACACACACACACACACACACACACACACACCACACACCTTTCTTGCAACCACCTTTTTCCCCTCAATATCATTCCGTTCCAGAGCTTCATTTGCGAGGAAAAGCAAGGTGCTTGAACCAGAGTGGATTTTCACTTTAGATTTACACACTGTTTGACATCAGAAACAAAGCCAATACGGATATGCGTGCGGAGCTTACTTCAGGGAAGAACCTGCCCCAGGACCCCCACCCACCTGCTGGTTGTTGCTTTAATTGCGAGTGCTGATGTATATTTTGTAAACTTTGTGTGACTCCAGCCAATTGATGATGTAAAGCAAGCTCCTCGTGCTGAAGCCAAGGGCACAGAGCTGAGCGCTGAGAGCCACGTCTCCACTCTTCATCTCCTCCTCTCTCCTCCTCCTCCTCCTGTCTCCCCTCTGTCTCTCTCTCCTGGCAAACATGCCCTGTCCCTGCCCCCCCTCTCTCCCCTCTCTGTCGTCGTTCTGTCCCATTTGTGATGGGGGGGGGGGGGGGGGCACACTTTGAAATCCGCTGTGATGCTGAGCCAGCACTGTGTCACCAGCAGTCTTCCACGTGTCCTCAGGCCAACCTGTTTGGACACAACCGCAGCCTGAACAGAGCCGCTGCCATAGAGAGCTGTGTACAGCACTGTCTCTGCATAGCTGCATCATCATCGCCATAATCATCATCATCATCATCATCATTAATATCTTCATCATAATTATCCCCATCTCCATCACTGCCATCATCACCAGCTCCATCATTATCATCATCTTCAGCATCATCATCCTCATATATTCACCATCTTCATCATTATCATCATCATCATCACCATCATCCTCATATATCCACCATCTCCATCATTATCATCATCTTCACCATCATCATCCTCATATATTCACCATCTCCATCATTATCATCATCATCATCACCATCTCCATCATTATCATCATCATCATCACCATCTTCATCATTATCATCATCATCTTCATATATTCACCATCTTCATCATCATCATCATCACCATCTTCATCATTATCATTATCATCATCACCGCCATCTTCATATATTCACCATCTTCATCATTATCATTATCATCATCATCATCACCATCTGCATCATTATCATCATCTTCACCATCATCATCCTCATATATTCACCATCTCCATCATTATCATCATCATTACCATCTTCATCATTATCATCATCAACATAATTATTCATCATCTTCATCATCTTCTTCCTCAATACAAATACACTGTGGCCTCCCACCATGTGATGGTGCTCCACCAATCAGGATTCCTTGGGTCCAGGAGGAAGGAACAGGATTGGCACAGTCTAGTCCTGCCCTTTGAATGTGCTAATGGGGCAAAAAAACAGTGTGACCCAGCTCTCCTCATTCTTTTATTTACAATTACCCAAAGGGGTCATTTTTTGCACCACTTTAGCAATGGTTCCCGAAAGTACGTTCGACCCTCTCTGTCTCTAACTGTCCTCACCCCCCAGAGAACCTCCCAAATTTCGTCTTGGTCCTCGGAGAACACGGTCACAAACGTGACCCCCTCCAAGCATGCAAACTACGCCCTGGGTAAATCTCACCACTAAATAACACCCGCAGGCAAGCCAAAGCACATCTCTGACCAACAGCCGTGTTGAGCTGGGCTTACAGCAGTCGCAGGACGAAGCGCAGATTACGGACATGCAGAGTCCGTGCTCCGGGCTCAGGACACGCGTCTCTAAAATGGCCGCACACAACCTGGCGGGTATGACTGATCTGCAGCGCATCCTGAGGAGGAAGTGTGGGGGGGAATCCATAAAGCAGAGATACATTAAATATGCTGCTGAGCTGTATCCTCTATAGCGCATTAAATCATAATGAAGAATGATATGATTATTTATAATGATGTGAATTATTTATATCAATGATATCGCAGGGAAGAGCCTATACGCAGAGACGCGCACACGTGGAACGCACAGATGGATCGGCGCGCTCTTGCAGTGACAGGGGAAACGCACGCTCCGGCAGAAGTGTGCCATCCTGGGCCGGAGACGCTGGCGAATGCCGTCTCCTTCCCCCGGGAAATACTGCCGGCAGTCACCGTAAATCCCACCGCAGAACAACACCCACCTAAATGTGCGGCGCTTCTTAATGCTGAAAGACGGCTCTCGCCAAGTAGTACAGACATGGGGGAGTATAGATCTTTATATAGATTCAGTACAGAGACAGGGGTGTATAGATCATAATCTTCATATACAGTACAGACACAAGAGTGTATAGATCATAATCTTCATATAGATACAGTACAGACACAGGAGTGTATAGATCATAATCTTCATATACAGTACAGAGACAGGGGTGTATAGATCATAATCTTCATATACAGTACAGAGACAGCAGTGTATAGATCATAATCTTCATATACAGTACAGAGACAGGGGTGTATAGATCATAATCTTCATATACAGTACAGACACAAGAGTGTATATATCATAATCTTCATATACAGTACAGACACAGGAGTGTTCATATCTTCAAATAGATATAACACAGACAGCAGTGTATAAATCTGCATATAGACAGTGATATTTATTAGTTTGGGCCTTGAAATCCCCCTCCCCAGTACTGTTTACTGTACCCAGATACACACTGTTTTTTAGTTTTAAGTCGAAGTTTCACTGAACTGGATGTACCCACATTGTGCTGAAAAATGTTAATTGATACAGTACAGCTGAAAACCCGCAGGCCAAAGAACTGCCCGGAAGGTGTTCTTTAGCACCTCGGCAGTTGAATGGAATTCAGTACCGAATTCTCAGCTTTTCCTTATCAGGCCGTAAAGATCAGACCATTCATAACATTTTCTGAATACGTTTAAACATACGCGATCGCTTTTAGCCAAAACTATACGATCCTAACTTACATTTTATTTTTAAAGACATCATTTAATTTAAAGGTGATATAATCATCACTTTCTCATGCCAGTTCAGAAGCCACTTAAAACTGAACTATGGTGAATTATTCAGTGGCTAGTTTAATGTAGCACATAGCTTTAGTGGGCTTGGAAGGATGTGTGTCACATTGTTAGACCTATACTGAGTCCAGGGAATTCTTTATCAGATTTAACTTATTGCTCGGTGAAAAAGGATCTGGATTCATCCAAGACGTTACATAACAGATAATGTACTGTCCAACATGCAACGTGACCAGGAATAAACAGGTAAGATAACAGATTGATGGATGTTTGTCTGCTTTTATGTTAAATGTTATATTGTAGTGTCTGTAATTTACTGCTGCTTTGTTTCCCCGCAATCTCTTGACATTCACATTTCAATGAGGCTAAACTGGTTAAATAAAGGTTAAATAAAAAAAATGAAATAAAAAAAAATGGAGTGTATCAGTCACACAGAAAGTCACATAGAAAACTGATGACTCAGCTCCTGGACTCTATCCATCCACTCTGCTTCTTATCTACTGGAGCTGTCAGCTGGTAACAGAAGGTTCCACTGCTACATCACAACACAGAGATGGATGTTCCATCGTTACATCACAACACAGAGATGGATGTTCCATCGTTACATCACAACACAGACATGGGGGTTCCTTTGTTACATCACAGCACAGAAATGGAGATTCTATTGTTACATCACGGCACAGAAAAAGGAGGTTTCATTGTTACATCACAGCACAAAGCCATTGCTACACTGTAACCCTCTATGAACATTCATTAGACACATCAAAAGAGAACACTTCTGCCTCAACAATGAGACAGAATTCACAAAGCTCACAATATCTAGCTGGGTATTAGGTGAGTCTAAAGTAATATTGAACACAAACTATTACACTTAGTTCTGAAGGTATTCAGCATTCCTCTATGAGGAGCAACCAACCTTAGCCATGGGAGGGGCAAGGTCTGCGGCTTTCATAGGCTGTGTAAGATTTGCAGTGTACCCAGCACACCGGGAAGCACGGTGTGGGCAGTGCCTTATTGACTGAATGTTCCTTTGATGTGGCATGCATCTGCATCCCAGGCTGGATTAGGCCCGGTGAGAGACACACACACCGCTGACATGACAGGCCCCCGAAGAGGCGACGTCGCTGGGAGATACGCCAAACCTCTCCCCTCCGAGTGGGTCTGACAACACGACTCCTGTGATGTCCTGTGCATATAGAACCACCGCATGAATATTCCGCGTGGAGAGGATGCTCAGGAACTCCACCTTTGGGCATATCCCTGGTCCGTGATCTCATCTGCCCGGTTGTTTTTGTTACATTCCTATTTTCTCCTTTAACCCATTATGGACTAAGGCACCCTGTATAAAACCCATAGAAAGGCCAAGGAATCACCATGCGTTTCAACGGTCTTGTGTCTTCAGAAACAGTCACATGATCAAATACAACACTGGTCTGTCTGCTATCTGTCTGCTGTCTGTCGCATCCGTCAGCTAATGGAGACGTAACGCACAGGTCACATCCGTCTGTTAAGGGAGATGTAACACACAGGTCACATCCGTCTGTTAAGGGAGATGTAACACACAGGTCACATCCGTCTGTTAAGGGAGATGTAACGCACAGGTCACATCCGTCTGCTAAGGGTGATGTAACGCACAGGTCACATCCGTCTGTTAAGGGAGATGTAACACGCAGGTCACATCCGTCTGTTAAAGGGGATGTAACACACAGGTCACATCCGTCTGTTAAGGGAGATGTAGCACGCAGGTCACATCCATCTGTTAAGGGAGATGTAACACGCAGGTCACATCCATCTGTTAAGGGAGATGTAGCACGCAGGTCACATCCGTCTGTTAAGGGAGATGTAACATGCAGGTCACATCCGTCTGTTAAGGGTGGTGTAACACGCAGGTCACATCCGTCTGTTAAGGGAGATGTAGCACGCAGGTCTCATCCGTCTGTTAAGGGTGATGTAACACGCAGGTCACATCCGTCTGTTAAGGGAGATGTAACACGCAGGTCACATCCGTCTGTTAAGGGAGATGTAACACACAGGTCACATCCGTCTGTTAAGGGAGATGTAACATGCAGGTCACATCCGTCTGTTAAGGGAGATGTAACACGCAGGTCACATCCGTCTGCTACAGGAGATATAATGCGTAAGTCACATCGGCCCATAAGCCGTTAAAGATAGTTCACCCAAGTCTCGAAATACCTTGAAAATGTTTCTTACCATCAAAGTTGCCCGGAAACAGATTTATGTTCGTTTCATTGGCAGGGAGCAAGAAGGAACCATTAGCCATTAGACACAGGTTTCCCCATGTAGCGCTTTTATCTGCATACATAATAAAATTAACTACAGAAATAGTGGCCATAGTGGCTAAATGTGAACTCTAAACGGAATCTTTAAAGTGCTCTGAAATCGGATGAATACTGTGTGAACCACCCCCTGAACGCAGCGGCTCCACGTCCGTACAGAGCAGGTGCACTGACAGGTGAAGGGTGAAACATGAGCAACTGTCTCACTGGTGGAGAGAGTCCATGCCCCGGGGCACAAGCCCACCAGACAGGGAGGGACAGTATCCCAGCATGCAGCACTCACGGAGAATGCTGATTCACTGCCGTCTTCGGCGGGAGACTCTCCGGGTTATGAAAGGACAGCGTGGTACAGGCAGGGGTGGTGTGTCTGGGTTTTCAACAGGGGGGGTGCTGGCTTTACATTCATTCTAAAACGCACAAACATATTCCACTCGGCCAGCCTTACAGTGGGGGGGAGCGGCGGGGGGGTGTTTAGGGGGATAGTTAGTGCTCAGGTCCCTACTGGCTCTTGGCTCTCACAGACTCAGTTATGCATACATAATCATGCCATTTATGTAACAAACTGGGTTACTGCTACATAAATTATTTGTCTATCATCTTGAGCGCTGGTGCCCCAGTCATATGCTTCCACTGTCTCTCTCACCATTTTATTATTGTGAGGAAACAGCATTCATTCTGACAGAGGAACAAGGGCTCATGCGTGGAAACTAAATCCTTGAAAACGGTATTTTTTACGTTTCTTTAAATTATTTTGTGATGTTATATTCTAGGAAAAGAAACAATAAATGTGTTTATTCTGAGAATGTGTTTTCAGCTGTTGGGAGACAGCCTTGGAGAAATTTAATTTAGACTCAGGCCCTGATGCAATCTTACTGCAGAGTTGTTGGCAAATTTACATAATAATGTGTATATATAAATCACTCCTTAATATGTGCAAATAAATAATTATTCACATTATTTACATAAACCTATAAACTTTATGTAAATACGCATGGTATCTTTAAAACAATAACATTGTTTAAGGCATTTTTTTCTGAACATGTGACATCAATTAATTGTTTTACTGGAAAAAGGAAGATATGGAAGTTTTGGAAACAGGCACATAAGCAGTTTAACTCCACATGTTGTAACATTATTTCATGAAAAATGCTATTGCTTAGAAAATCAAAACTAAAAAAATAATTCAAAGAAAAACAGTCATTCCTAGCTTCAGTGATTGAAATATATGCCAAATACATGCCAATCACAGATACAATAGATGTGTGAAGGGTACTGGAACAACTGTGTATACGAAACATTTCTAAACCATTATTATGGCATTTATTACATGGTATAGCAGACTGAAATTCCTGGAACAGGCTGTAATCTGTCTGTCTCACATAAAATGTTATGATTTTCTACTTCTGGACCTCGGGCCAAAGCCAATTTTTGATACACATTTCCATAAACATATTTACTGAACGATTAGGGAATCAACTAATTTGCCAATCCAATATACCATGGCTGAATTATAACAACCTTGGAAATATATATTTTTAAAAAAAGACTTGAAATAAATGTTCAAAGCTAAATTGACAAAATAAGATGCATGTGATCTGAGGTTTTGCCCTCAGAAATGATGCTGAAGAAGAAAATATTAAATACAACATCAGTTGGGACATAAACACTGTGATTTTGTGGTCCAGGCCTTTCTAGTTTGAAGTTGGTTGGTGAGTTGGTGACTTGGTTAATGGACAGTACAGATAAATCACTGGCACGACTCATTTTTACCAATTTTGCTCCTGATTTCAGAGGTGATTTGTCTTCTGTGTTCAGTCTCTAAATGACTGTTTAATTGTATTATTTTTTGACAGTAGTTCAGTACAATATGTGTTATTCTTGTATTCCCTTGTGGGCCACATTACTGAAAAAAGGCAAAAGACAAATGAGTGGGATTTACTTCAGCTATTTTTTTTAATTGAAGAAAATAAGCTGCTAGATCTGCTTCACCTTAAAATCAGCCCCCTTTTGACACCCAGGTAACTAGAGTTAACAGTGGAATCAGCTGCTCTAACTGATGAATTAAGAGCAGAGAAACAACAAAAACCAGCCGACCCAGTAGACTCCAGGACCAGGGTTATGAGTATGGACGT